>NC_083577.1:67605740-67748240 GCF_027579695.1 Neoarius graeffei | reverse complement strand
CTGTTTCTTTGTTTATTCCTCACTCCTCACAAAGTCCATATGCATGAAGGTCGCAACAAAATTTTTCCCCAGCCGTACAGTTACAATGCGCCGTGATCACTTCTCCATCTTGTTTAACCAAGATCCAGGTCTTTAAAGGGGTTTCTGATGATCTTTGTGAATGATTTACCTGAGAGATAAGAGCCAACACAAGTGAGAATCAAGCCAACTATTGTTTGTTTAGACTTCAACTTGCAGCACTTCATTGTAAAGATGCAAACAAAAAAGTCCTGACACGGGCAAAAACAATACAGGATTCATTTGGCAGCGACTTGATAGCGAGGTCCTTTACCCAGCCACATACAAAAAAGTTGTAAGCCTCCATACTCGTCCACGCTTTCATCTGTTTTGCGGTGTAGAAGGACGTCTGGAACACCAGATAGTTCGAGATGTTGGGGAACTCAACTGAAGGGTAGTTTTCAAGATTGTATGACAAATCCTTCTTTCCCAGACTGTACGGGTCGATTCCATTGCACATAGCAATCTTCTGAATATATCTAAAGCAAGCAGTGGCTTCTAGATTACGAGCGTGCTCTGATCAGTTATTGCTAGTTGTTTGCACTACGGCAGTCATTTAGACCACCAGCTATTTAATTTCTGGTAAAACCCTAAGAAAAGTCACATGACTGAAACTCAGCAATTCACAGGAGAGAGAGAGAGAGAGAGAGAAAGAGAGAGATCACATCAATGTACATGGAGAAATCAGACCTCATGTGTGCTACATTATCATTTCCCCTGTAGCTTTTCCCCCGAATCCCACCCTCCTGCAAAACCACACCCACACCTGCTACACAAACCTGTTTTGAATCTTTCACAATTGGTAATGAACGTTTGGATAATGTTCTCTGTTGTGTGCGCTGAAAGACTCACATCATTATGCTTCTTATATTTCTGCAGCATTTTAAAAGACCGTAATGATAATTGGCGTAACACCGTAATTAATCATTCTTTATGAGCAGTAGCTGCTCATCCTCACTACAGCTGTGTGTTACCAGTCAAAGCCATCCATCTCCTTTTATCATGTTTACACACGGAAAGCAACAATTTTTTTTTTCTTCGAAGCAGAATGGTTAAAGCCAGCAGCAGAGCCACTGTCATTACTCACTCTTACTCCATTTCTGCCTGTGAGAGCATCAGTCATCAAGTTGTCTCTCATTTCCACTTTTCCCTCTCTTCCTCTCTCTCCATCCATTTTCCTGTTGACTTTTCTTGTCCTCATCTCTCATTCAGAGCACTATTTGTTCGACTCAATCAGAACACTATTTGTCTCTGGGAGTAAAAGAAGCAGTTTTGTTTTTTAATCACCCCACCACACACACAACACTATCTGTATCTATCACTGTAACTCTCTCTCTCTATCTCTATCTCTGCATGTCTCTTTACTGCAGCTGTCTGCCTGACATTATTGTTGTCAATCCTTCTCTCTCATTCTATATGCTGTTGCTGACATGTGTATACTAGTAACGCCTCCTGCTGCAGTTATATATTTCCTTTGACCTCGATAAAGTGGCTCCTGAAGATGAATGAATGATTGAATGAAAAAAAATAATAATTAATAAACCTACCCAGGCATTAGATTTTTGCTTAAATGCTCTTCTGCTTGTAATTCATTCAATTTCTTTCATTTTCCTATTGGGATAGTAATCACCAAGTCATATATGAATTAATAGGATATGCATTTTTTTTTTTCATTTTTAATGGACACTAATGCACCATTACATGAATCTGGTGCAGTACTATTTTCTAAATGTCTGGCTTGACAAAGCCCGTAGACCACGACAATGTTCCCTGACTGGCAGCGTGATAATGATGTTAATGGACAGCCAGTCTGAGAGTGCAGATTTTGAATTCTCTCATTTATACACTTGGCTGAGACAAGCCTCTAAACTGATCATTATGGCAGGGATTTACTCAGAAATTGTTCACAAACTGCATTTAGAGAAATGAAGTACAACCCGAATTCCAAAAAAGTTGGGACACTGTTTAAATTGTAAATAAAAACAGAATGTGATGATTTGCAAATCATGGAAATTCTATATTTCATTGAAAATAGTATGAAGACAATATATCAAATGTTGAAACTGAGACATTTTATTGTTTTTTGAAAAATATGCTCATTTTGAATTTGATGTCGGCAACACGTTTCAAAAAAAGTTGGGACGGGGCATGTTTACCACTGTGTTGCATCTCCTCTACTTTTAACAACACTCTGTAAATGTTTGGGAACTGAGGAGACCAACTGCTGTAGTTTTGAAAGAGAAATGTCCCATTCTTGCCTGATATACAATTTCAGTTGCTCAACAGTTCGGGGTCTCCTTTGTCATATTTTACTTTTCATAATTTGCCAAATGTTTTAAATGAGAGACAGGTCCGGACTGCAGGCAGGCCAGTTTAGCACCTGGACTCTTTTACTACAGAGCCATGCAGTTTTAATATGTGCAGAAAGCGTTTTGGCATTGTCTTGCTGAAAGAAGGAAGGCCTTCCCTGAAAAATATTTAGTCTGGATGGCAGCATATTGATCTGAAGTGTCTATATCATTCAGCATTAATGATGCCTTCCCAGATGTACAAGCTACCCATGTCATGTGCACTAATGCACCCTCATACCATCACAGATGCTGGCTTTTGAACTGTGCACTGATACCAAGCCCGATGGTCCCGCTCCTCTTTAGCCTGGAGGACGTGGTATCCATGATTTCTAAAAAGAATTTCTACTTTTGATTCATCAGACATCGGGACTTCACCTCAGTCCATCATAAAAGAGCTTGGGCCCAGAGAAGGTGGCGGTATTTCTGGATATTGTTTATATCTGGTTTTAACTTGCATTTGTGGATGCAGTAATGAACTGTTTTCAAAGATGATGGTTTTCTGAAGTGTTCCTGAGCCCATACAGTGATTTCCACTACAGACACATGTCTGCTTTTAAGGCAGTGTCACCTGAGGGCCTAAAGATCACAGACATCCAATGTCAGTTTTCAGCCTTGTCTCTTTCATACAGAGATTTTTTATTTATTTATTTATTTATTTAGCTTTGCCTGGTAAATACAATAACGGATAGGCAGGGACACCACAACAGTAAAAAAACAATTACTGTGGGCCCAAAAAAACAATAAAAGTATATTACAGTAAAAATACAAAAATACAACATTAATAGCAACAGGTGATTTGGCTCGCTAGACTTCTTGCAGTATTACATTTCAAACAAATTGACTTAAAGCTACGTGTATCCTCATAATTGTAATTGGAAAGAGCATCATTATAGTATTTCTTAAGTAATGTTTTAAATTGCAGTAAGTTTAAGTTCTTGCATCTTAAGTTAGATGGTAGACAATTACAGACACGTGTAACTCGGACAAGATAGGACCGCTGAAAAGTTGCAGTTCTACATTTGCATGACCAAAAGAGAATTGTGTTTGTGTTGGACATAGATCTTGTCACTCGTCTAGGAATATCAGGAGATGGTAGCACATCAGCAGACAACTGAACAAGGCCATTTGTAGCTTTAAAGAAGAAAACAAGGTCCATGTATTCATGCCAGTATGAAATTGGCATCAGCTCCAATGTGGTAAGCCTGTCTGTGTATGACTCACAACAGAGGAAGGGAAGATTCAATATGAATTTTGAAGCCCGTCTTTGGATCCTCTCAATACACTTGATCAGCTCGATGGTCTGAGGACACCAAATCTGACTTGCATAACCAAGGATAGGGATTTCTCCAGATTCTCTGAATCTTTTAATGATATTATGTACCATAGTACCAAATTCTTTGCAATTTTACATTGAGGAATGTTATTCTTAAATTGTTGCACTGTTTGCCCACGCAGTCTTTCACAGTCCAGTGAACCCCTCCCCATCTTTACTTCTGAGAGACTACACCTCTCTGGGATGCTCTTTTTATACCCAATCATGTTACTGACCTGTTGCCAATTAACCAAATGAGGTTGTTTTTTTTTAGAATTACACAACTTTTTCAGTCTTTTCTTGCCCCTGTCCCAACTTTTCTGAAATATGGTGCTGACATCAAATTCAAAATGAGCGTATATTTTTCAAAAAGCAACACAATTTCTCAGTTTCAACATTTGATATGTTGTCTTTGTACTATGTTCGATGAAATATAGGGTTTCCATGATTTGCAAATCTTCACATTCTGTTTTGATTTATGTTTTATACAGTGTCCCGACTTTTTTGGAATTGGGGTTGTAGATCACAGGGCTATTGTTTTAATCTTTGGGCAACTTCAAAATTCCACACAGACAGTAACCTGAACTCAGGATTGAACCAGGGGCCCTGGGAACATACGGTAATTATTCAGGGAGGTGTGGGAGTTGGACCCTCCAGAGGTGCTTAACTCCAGATTGCAGCATACTGCTTGGGGAATGCAGGGACAGCAGCTGGTAAGAGATACAAATAACTTCAGATACGAATCAACTCTTTATCTGAGCTCATACGGGTTCAAACAGGTATCTGAACTGAGCTCCTACAGGAGCCCGTATTCAATCACCTTTTTATCAGAGCTCAAACCATAGCCTGTATCCAATCAGCAGTCTGATCTGAGTGTGTACAGGAGCCTATAGTCAATCAGTTCTTTGATCTGAACTGGTTCAGGGCTCATAGCCAACCAAGCTGCTGCACTGAACTCATACAGTACAAGAGCCCATAAATGATCAGGTCTTCATCTGGGCTCACACAGTCCATATCCAATCAGCTGTCTGATTCATCCAAAAACCAATCAACTCTCCAGGCTTAGTCTCAGAGTTAGTGTCCGTCTGCTGAAGTCCTCCATAATGGTTCATTAGTTTTGTGTTCTTTTTCTTCCCACTCTCTGTGTGTGTGTACAACTCCTGCCAGCAGTTAGTTCATCTTTTTTTCATTATGCAGCCTGCTGATGCTGTTCAGCCTGTGCTTTTTGATCCTCTATCACAGTGCTTTTTTTATATTATTCTCGCCTCCTGTGCTGCGCAGTGTAGTGTTTTTCTGTCCTGACACACGTGCCCATTCAATTAATGATTCAGTGGTGAAGATGTTGGACTACTATGCTGAAGGTCATTGGTTCAAATCCCAGCGCTGCCACTGTTGGATTCTTGAGCAAGACTCTTAAGGTTGCTTAGTGAGATAAGTTACCCTGGATAAGGGTGTCTGCTGAATGTTGTAAACAAACCAAATTGCATGCATTTGTATGTGAGGCAGTTATTTTGGAGCAGAAGGAACATTCAAGACAGTTTCATAGCTAGGCTCTGATAAATGTTAAAGGAGCTACTAATATACAACCCATATCAGTGACAGAAATATTTTGGCTTTTGTGTCTAAAAAAGACTTTAAAACAGTTTTGCACTTTTTACTTGAACCAAACTTTTTCCTCAAACATTTATACACCTCCTAGGCAATGCTACAGGGTCTCTTCAGTGGAAAGCCTTCTTTTGTTGATGTTTGTTTTCAGACTGTCTGATTTTTTTTTTTTTTTGTAATTTCAGGTTTACCGGCACTCCTTCACAGCTTCCTACATCATCTACAATATTCACACCAGGTATAATTCAGGCTAGTGTAAAACCTTTTTAATTACCCAGCCAGGAATGGGACTTAGTCTGTCTTTATGTGCATTTATATATGTGTATGTGTGTGCTACAGGGAGGTGTGGGAGTTGGACCCTCCAGAGGTGCTTAACTCCAGATTGCAGCATGCTGCTTGGGGAATGCAGGGACAGCAGCTGGTAAGAGATACAAATAAATTCAGATACGAATACAGTTTGTGTGTTTTGGTAAAGTCAGTGAGATCCTGTCATATGCAGTTTCCCTGAGCCTTTTGACATAACCAAAATGACATGAACAAATGGCCCCAAGATCTGTAAAAGACACTCTAATTGTATCATAATTATTGTCTGTGTGTAGTTAGTCATGCGTTTTCAGTCAAACTCAGTTGGCAGATTGGATCAGAAGTTCATCAGGTATTGTCTGACATCTGCAGTGTGTCGTTAGATTTTTTTTTCACCTCAGGAACGTCTTTTTTTTTTTAACAAAAGTGATTTGAGCTCTCTGCAGGAAGCCTTGGCTGCAGTGGATTAAATGCTTTCAGAGCTCTTCTACAGTAGGTTAGCATGACCTTCAGATGGAAAAGCATTTGTATTTAGTACGATTGTCCAGCAGGACATGTTCAATTATGTAGTTTTGACCCAGTGCTCTGCTCAATCTCGTACTTTTCATTCCTTGAACACACCTCAGGGACTGAACATTTCACTTTACCTCGCTCATTTGCACTATTCTGCACTACCTTACCTTAACAGCTATTACTTTATTGTTTATACTGCTTATTTCATGTTTACTTGCTATACCTCAAGTGCCCTTGACTGTTTATTTTATGTCCTTTTGCTCCAATTTATATGTATGTGTGTGTGTGTGTGTGTGTGTATATGCGTGTGTGCATGTGTATATATATATATATATATATATATATATATATATATATATATATATATATATATATATGACAAATCGCACCCTGTGTGTGTGTATATATATATATATATATATATATATATATATATATATATATATATATATATATATATATATACATACATACAGGGTGCGATTTGTCAAAAAACCAGAAGGGGGGATGTTTTTTTTTTTAATCATGAAACGTCACAAAATTAAGGTAACAATAGGCTAACAGCTCAATAACATCCGATGATATCAAATGAATAACACTAAATGAAAACGAACACTAAACCAGAGATAGTAAATTCATCTTCCTATCTCTCTGACTAAATACACGAACACTAACACAACAAAGTTCGCATTGCTTGTTGCGTTGCTGTGATGTTTCTCTCCCTCCGGATTAAATGGACAGTGACTCGAAAATCACTTAAATACATGAATACTAAATGAACAGTTTGCTTGGATGGCGCAGTTCACATTGTGCGCAGCTTTCTGATTTAAACTGTTTTTTTCTCATCCTTATACTTCCTGCTTCATGGACTGTAACGGATTTGATTATTTAGTAATTTTAATACAGAATTTACTTTGAAATTATAATCAGACATTTCAACGTCCCCCCTAAAAAAAAATCGGCCGTGAAAAAGGCGGCATCCGCCAAAAGGCGCGCTGTTTGCATCCCTGCATAGAACGCAAAGATATTGTTATTATCTACAATGTATCTATTTGCTGGGGACGTTCGTGAACATCAAAGCTGCCACTTCGGGTCATTTTGAAAGTGAGTGCAATGTAGACCATAGAAAACTGTGTCACAACATGCCTGTCATGTCAACTTTTTTTTTGGTTTGTTTGTTTTATTGACGGGGTTGTCCCCGAGGATTTTTTTTCAGCAGAGATAAAAACCAGAGGGGGGGATGATCCCCCCCCCAGCAAATCGCACCCAGTATATATGTGTGTGTGTTTAGTCTATGTCTATTTCTTATCTAGAGTGTTTATACCGTTTATATTGTTTATTTCAATTATTCTATTTTTATTTATTGCATTGCCTGTTTGCACCGTGAGTCAGAGAGGACTGAAATTTCATCTGTGCTGTATGTCGAGCATGTATAGCATATTTCACAATAAAGTTGACTTGACTTGACTTGACACCTGATTCAGCTCACAAAGGGTTTGCTAATTGGCTACAGAGTCAAATCAGTTGTGTTCAAGCAGGAAAGACAATACGGAACAGCAAGTCCTCAGAACAGGAGCTGAACTGCATATGTACTGATTCTCCACAAAGTCTTCAACATGTGACTCGATCCTCTTTATAATGTCTCCTCTGTGTGTAGGTGTATATCTTTGAAAATAATATATATTACCAATCAGACGTGAAGAGCAACTCACTGAGGCTGACGTCATCGGGGAAAGAGGGTGTCCTTTACAATGGCATTGCTGACTGGCTTTATGAAGGTATGAAAGAACATGGTTTTGACTTATACTAACACATCACAGGTATCTGTTACTCTGAATTAGTTGTTTGGCAGTTTCTGGAAACAGTGTGGTGAAAGAATGTGTTTTATTAATAATTATAATAATATAAATAATGTGTATTTACATCACTTTTTTCATTTTGAGTCCAAATTCTCGGTGATTAATACGTGAAAGATTAAACAAAGTACATTAATTAAACTGTCAACAATAATTTAACAGGAAATCAATGGGCATTAGAACATAATATGAATATCATCAAAAATATAATAAAATAAATGACTCAGAAACTCCCAGTAGGCCAAGTTAATTATGTTTTAATAGAGATTTTAAGGTTATTTTCACACCTGGCCTAAATACTTCGGTGAGCATCCATGACAAATTCTGGGCTCATTTCAGAGAGGGGTTCATAATCACAGATTTGCAAACTCCACACAGAAAGACCCCCCCATCGGCCACTGGGCTCAAACCCGGGACCTTCTTGCTGTGAGGCAACAGTGTTAACCACTACACCACCGTGCTTAAGTGTACGTGTGATAAATAAAGTTCTTCTTCTTCTATCACAATCTACATTCACAGGTAACAGTAATCTTCTGGGATATACATGCAGGCACATAATTTTAATAGTTTTGTAAGTATATCCAGACATATAAAGTGGTTGTGGTTGCAGATTTGCATATCATAAAAGAGTTGATTATTGTCATTAGTTGATTATTGTCTGTGCTCTCTGGGTGCCCTCCTAGTTCATATTTTTCTTTGGTAACAACACTATGGTGGAATGACTTCCAATGTTCTCTGGAACACTATTCTCTTACTCAGAGCTGTGAATTACCCATGGATTAAAGATCAGTCCTGTGTCAGCTGGGAGAAGTGCTCAGGCTGGGTTACACTGCTTCAGAAGGTCAGCAGGATATGCCAGGGATAAAACATTTAAAGATTTAAACATAATAGCAAGACATTGTCATTGGGGAACAGAATAGGAAGCCAGTATAAACATAATCAGACTGGGGTAACAGGCTGGGCTGCCCTTTTACTAGCTGTACTGTAAACTAGCTAGCAGCCAACCAACAAAATACTATAATAGTGCGATCTAGAGGTCATAAAATCATATACCATCATTTCAGCAAGCTTATTATATGCCTTATACTGTGTATTTTCTTCAATAACAATATCCTGTTTTCGAGATGTTATGCACCAAGGATGCTCCACGGTCATTTACTGTAGTTTCTTGTTTCACAGAAGGGTAATCAAGCTTTAGGTTTAGTTCCCAGCATCAGTACTTCTGTTTGATCGCTATTCAGAAGAAGGACATTTCTATTTTGACTTTTCAAATAAACAACTGCATCTTCCATGTGACTGAGATCAAATACAGCAGTTTGTCCTGAATGCTGATGAAAGATATATTTGTTCTGTAATAACGATCTGGAGTTTTGTAGTGTGTGGGTGTGTAAGAGTCAATGACTGGCTATGAGTCAGTGGATGCAGATACACTACTGAATGTTAATGCATTCACGTTTGGTAATTAAATTGTGGAGACAAGGCTTAATTCTGCTCTGAGAGATAATGCTCAGATTATTGCTCATCTAACTGCAGCTAACTGATATACACACATGCGCGCACACACGCACACACACGCAATGCACTGAACCAAAGTGTTAATGAAGGGTCTAATCAAAATGCCACTCACTTCATGATCACATTAGATTGCCAATTATACTAACAGCATCAGTCACTTACAAGCAATGGACATTCTGTGTGTGTGTGTGTGTGTGTGTGTGTGTAGAGGAGATTTTGCATACTCATGTTGCTCACTGGTGGTCTCCTGATGGTGAGCGTTTGGCATTCCTGGTGCTGAACGACAGCCTGGTGCCCAACATGGTTCTGCCCACCTTTACAGGAGCTACGTACCCCAAAGGCAGACAATATCCATATCCTAAGGTACATAAAACACACACACACACACTGATGATCCTTATATGGACCATGCAGAAGGTTAGATAGTATCAGAATGTTTATGTCCAACCACTACACACACACACTAGATTAAAAGCGCTTCTAGTGTAATCAGGTGTATCTGTGGTTTATATTTATTTATTTATTTTGTGTGTGTGTGTGTGTGTGTGTTTGAAGGCAGGTCAGCCCAACCCCATGGTCAAACTCTTTGTGGTGAATCTTTATGGACCTACACACACCCTGGAACTCACACCCCCCGATGGGCTCAAACTCAGGTGAGTGTAATCATGTATCTTGGGAGATACAAACTGTAAAATTGAAAGTAAAATGTGAAATTGTGGTCACTGTTATGTGTTAAAGGCAGGGTAGGTTTATTTTAGTAGCAGTTTTTGTTATATTTCTTGAAATTCTCTTTACATCCCGACGGCAGTGAATAAATGGAATGCTCTGGTAATAAAAAGAAATAAAATCCGTCATCTGTGGCAGCCACAGGGCTGTAAAAAGCCTGTCCAATCATTTCATTCGGTCCGAATGGAATTGGATGGCGTACCTGCCTGTCTACCTGCCCACACTTTGCCCCTGCACTCATTTCACAGGATCGGAGTCTTCCATAAGGCTAGGCAGACATACTGCTAAAGCTAGCGAGCTAGTCAGCAGCTGTGAGTATGAACAATAGCCATGTTTATTCCTCTCTGTCAGGGTGCAGGCACTTACAGATGTATGTGCAGGGGAGACCGGGGAAAGCAAACAGGAAACGTAGCCAAAATGCTAGACGAGAATTGTGGTCAAAAGGCAGGCGAGGGTTGGTCAATCGGCAGACAGAGCAATGTAGGTAAGACTAGAGAAAGACAAGGTATAAACAAGAACAAGGGTCAAAGAAACTAGAGACAGGCAAAAAGGAAACAGCTTGGTGCAAGTGGTGCTTGAAAGTTTGTGAACCCTTTAGAATTTTCTAGATTTCTGCATAAATATGATCTAAAACATCATCAGATTTTCACACAAGTCCTAAAAGTAGATAAAGAGAACCCAGTTAAACAAATGAGACAAAAATATTATACTTGGTCATTTATTTATTGAGGAAAATGATCCAACATTACTTATCTGTGAGTAGCAAAAGTATGTGAACCTCTAGGATTAGCAGTTAATTTGAAGGTGAAATTAGAGTCAGATGTTTGCAATCAATGGGATGACAATCAGGTGTGAGTGGGCACCCTGTTTTATTTAAAGAACAGGGATCTATCAAAGTCTGATCTTCACAACACATGTTTGTGGAAGTGTATCATGGCACGAATAAAGGAGATTTCTGAGGACCTCAGAAAAAGTGTTGTTGATGCTGATCAGGCTGGAAAAGGTTGCAAAACCATCTCTAAAGACTTTGGACTCCACCAATCCACAGTCAGACAGTTTGTGTACAAATGGAGTAAATTCAAGACCATTGTTACCCTCCCCAGGAGTGGTCGACCAACAAAGATCACTCCAAGAGCAAGGCGTGTAATAGTCGGCGAGGTCACAAAGGACCCCAGGGTAACTTCTAAGCAACTGAAGGCCTCTCTCACATTGGCTAATGTTAATGTTCATGAGTCCACCATCAGAAGACCACTGAACAACAATGGTGTGCATGGCAGGGTTGCAATGAGAAAGCCACTGCTCTCCAAAAAGAACATTGCTGCTCGTCTGCAGTTTGCTAAAGATCACGTGAACAAGCCAGAAGGCTATTGGAAAAAAATGTTTTGTGGATGTAAGAGACCAAAATAGAACTTTTTGGTTTAAATGAGGAGCGTTATGTTTGGAGAAAGGAAAACACTGCATTCCAGCATAAGAACCTTATCCCATCTGTGAAACATGGTGGTGGTAGTATCATGGTTTGGGCCTGTTTTGCTGCATCTGGGTCAGGACGGCTTGCCATCATTGATGGAACAATGAATTCTGAATTATACCAGCGAGTTCTAAAGGAAAATGTCAGGACACCTGTCCATGAACTGAATCTCAAGAGAAAGTGGGTCATGCAGCAAGACAACGACCCTAAGCACACATCGTTCTACCAAAGAATGGTTAAAGAAGAATAAAGTTAATGTTTTGGAATGGCCAAGTCAAAGTCCTGACCTTAATCCAATCAAAATGTTGTGGAAGGACCTGAAGCAAGCAGTTCATGTGAGGAAACCCACCACCATCCCAGAGTTGAAGCTGTTCTGTATGGAGGAATGGGCTAAAATTCCTCCAAGCCAGTGTGCAGGACTGATCAACAGTTACCGGAAACGTTTAGTTGCAGTTATTGCTGCACAAGGGGGTCACACCAGATACTGAAAGCAAAGGTTCACATACTTTTGCCATTCACAGATATGTAATATTGGATCATTTTCCTCAAAAAATAAATAAATGACCAGGTGTAATATTTTTGTCTCATTTGTTTAACTGGGTTCTCTTTATCTACTTTTAGGACTTGTGTGAAAATCTGATGATGTTTTAGGTCATATTTATGCAGAAATATAGAAAATTCTATTTTCTATTGTATGACAGGGCAAACACCGAATGATAATTTGCACAGAAGTGAGTGAGAGAGGGGATAAAGTGGCATGACTTGATGAGTCCCCGTGTCCGCGTGGGTTTCCTCCGGGTGCTCCGGTTTCCCCCACAGTCCAAAGACATGCAGGTTAGGTTAACTGGTGACTCTAAATTGACCGTAGGTGTGAATGTGAGTGTGAATGGTTGTCTGTGTCTATGTGTCAGCCCTGTGATGACCTGGCGACTTGTCCAGGGTGTACCCCGCCTTTCGCCCGTAGTCAGCTGGGATAGGCTCCAGGTTCCCTGAGACCCTGTAGAAGGATAAAGCGGCTAGAGATGATGAGATGAGATGAGATGAGACTTGATGAGTGGAGAATGAGAGACAGGTGTAATTAATACGCAGGTGATAGAGGGCACTGTGGTTCTTGGGCTTTGTAGTTTTGAGAATCCGTGCTTGTAGTCTGTTTTGAGCTGTTGCTCTCAACGCCATTATTGACACTCTCCTCCTCACTACACTCCTCTCTCCAACACTCTCTCTCTAATGGACTCATAATCCAGCAGTAGTCAGGCAGTATGCGTTCATGTGTTTTGGAGGTGTGACTTTAGAGGGAGGGGTGAAGGGAGGGAGTTGGATTTTTTTTTTTGCTTACTTTCAGAATTTAGCTTACTCTTGCTGGTGTGTCCAAAATTACCTAGCCTAGTTTTAAACTACTGCTCCACTACTACTGGTTGCCGGCTCCTGCCCATTCTGCTCAAGAGTGCTGTCTGTCCTGGCTCCCCGTTGGTGGAATGACCTTCCTGTTGAGGTCAGAACTGTTGACTCCCTGACCACCTTCAAGTGCAGACTGAAGACTCACCACTTCAGGCCGCACCTCTCCCCTTCTTCCCTGCCCACTGTGTATTTGTGTATTGGAGACCAACCCTGGCTGTGTACTGTCTAGCCTGGAGTTAGCTGTTTTGAGTTCTCTATTTAGTTGTACTTTATATGGTTGGTTTGTTTCCTTGGCTGTTTGAATATTGGTATTTCAACAGAATATTACACTATATTCTTTGTTTACAACCATGTGGCCAAAACTGCTTGCGTCATTGACCGCCACCATGTTGGAGGATATACAATATTATATATATATATATATATATATATATATATATATATATATATATATATATATATATACACACACACACACAGTGGTAAGAGTACAGACTGGAAGGTAAAGAGGAGTTACGTTTACAAGCTTGTAGTCTCATCTCATCTCATCTCTAGCCTCTTTATCCTTCTACAGGGTCGCAGGCACAAGCTTGTAGTCATTTCTCAAATCTATTTTAAAAACAATCATTTTGACTGCTTCAAAAGATAGGTATCTAACACACTACATAACATATTTAGTTATAAAAGAGCACTCACCAGGCGAGGAAGCTGCAGTGTTTGAGGTAGTGGATTAACATGAATTTTGTTCGATTGACTCTGTGATTGTTTGGGAAGATTCTTCAATAATTTTGCGTTTCTTTCTGCACTCTGTAAGCCTCGCATTTCAAGCTACCGCTTTAGTACCATCTTTGATTTTGTTGTGGCCCATATTTTGTGTTGGAGCCCAGTCTGGATCCATAAAATTGTAGAGATCAGCTGGTTTCCCTAATGGAAAGAGAAAGCGAAATAAAAGCAGCGTCATCAAAAATTATATACAGCTGTTTTTAAAATGAAATAGTTGTAGAAGCCTTTGATTGTTGGCTCACACACTCGATCACTGCTTTGTCATGTTTGACAGTGGCGTGGTTCTGCACGACCAGGCTATTAAATGATCCAACATTTCTTATATATTGTGATCTTTTATGAATAACTAGTTTGTAGCCCAGGTGGCACGGTGGTGTAGTGGTCAGCACTGTCGCCTCACAGCAAGAAGGTTCTGGGTTTGAGCCCAGCAGCCGACGAGGGCCTTTCTGTGTGGAGTTTGCATGTTCTCCCTGTGTCTGTGTGGGTTTCTGCCAGGTGCTCCAGTTTCCCCCAAAGTCCAGAGACATGCAGGTTAGGCTTATTGGTGGCTCTAAATTGATCGTAGGTGTGAATGGTGGTTTGTCTCTATGTGTCAGCTCTGTGATGATCTGGTGACTTGTCCAGGGTGTACCCCGCCTCTCTCCCATAATCAGCTGGGATAGGCTCCAGCTTGCCTGTGACCTTGCACAGGATAAGTGGTTACAGATAATGGATGGATAGTTCGTAGCCCTTACCATTGATAAATTGTTCCCTGCAGACTCGTGTAGGTTTTGCTTTCTTATCGCTTTGATCAATCCGGTTTATGTTGGACAGCCATTGACGTCTACGCTCCATAAACAACTCTCTTGTTTTTTCTCCTTGATTATTTATAATTGCTGGAATTCTAAAGAATTGTAAGTCCCCTTGTCTCAAATAGAGTTGTTCCCGCATCCAATTACAGCACAAAGAGTAGGCATAGCGAAGAAACACAAGGAGCATAACAACCTCTCGAGCATATCTTCTATAGCAAATGTGCGCCACGTGAGTTTGTGTATATCCTCCAACATGGCCCACTTCCGGTTCAAAGCCTCATGCATAATTAGCTATGACGTCATTTGCAAATGAAGAATTGCTGTCACTTGTTCAGTTGGCACTAGAACTTTCTTGTCTAGAAGTTCAGCACTTCATGTACCTGACTTTTGCACTCATTGTGCGTTGCTCTGGATAAGAGCGTCTGCTAAATGCCATGTAATGTAATGTAAACAAAACCAATTACTTTTTTTCTTTGAATGCAATGTGATATAATGTTCCTGCATGTTGATAAAAATAGACATAGACATAATTACTCTCTTTATTTCACCCTCTTTTTTTCTCTGATATTTTTAGTAATGGTGGATAAGCGTATGTCTGTGTGTGTGTGTCTGTGTGTGTGTGCTGACAGGGAGCACTATGTAGTGATGGTGAAGTGGATCAGTAAGACTAAGACTGCAGTCAGATGGTTGAATCGAGCTCAGAATATCTCTATACTGACTGTTTGCGACTCGACCACTGGAGCCTGTGTCAAGGTACACACACACACACACACACACACACATGCTCACTCCCAAATAGAATAGCTTTGATTGATAATGGGTTTGTGTGTTTCAGAGACATGAGGAGACATCAGAGCTCTGGCTCTCCAAGCAGGTGAGATCTCTCTCTCTCTCTCTCTCTCTCTCTCTCTCTCTCTCTAACCTTGTATTCAATTTTGAGGAATGTTACCTTTAGAGTACTCTTCAGTTAAAGAGCACCACACAGCTCTAGAGCATTAGCACCTGGCCTGAGTTTTTGTGTAGCTCCACGTGTGATGTTTTTTTCCTCCCTCTTCAGGATCAGAAGCCTTTTTTCTCACAGGATGGCAGCCGTTTCTTTTTAACTGTACCTGTAAAACAGGGCGGCCGTGGAGAGTTTCATCACATTGCAATGTTCACCACACAGGTAAAATCGGTTCACAGTGCAGTGCTCTGTGTTAAATCTGTTGGATATAAAGCCGAGTCCCAGGATTAAGAATGACAGTATGTCACTCTAGCCCTTTTTAAACAGCCTGGTTGGAATGTTGTGCCTTTATTCCACCTCATGTTCTGCATAAAACATATAAACACAGATTGGGGGTTTATTGTTGTTCTAACTCTGAGCCGGCAGTGGACGTGGTCACCAAACACCTTCATCTACAACATCTATGGTCTGCATGTCTTTCTGCCTCGAATCGCTTCCCAATTCTCTTCAATTTCTCCTCCAACATATTTCTGATCGCACAAAAATGTTGCTTGCAGGAGTTCGTCATTGTACGCATCAACATGTTGCATTTGATGCACAGCAACTTTGCAGTGTCTGAAGAGTGGTATAAATGTGCACAGCTACCTCAACACTCAGTTCACCCACCTTTATTGTTTTGAAAGCGACACAGGTATGCTCAGGGTATTCGTATTTCTGACGCGTACGTTTTACATCACACTGGACCCCAATCCTCTGTTGTGTTAGATGTCACGCCTCTGGTTCCTGAGCGCTGGCACGCTGTGTAAAAACACACCCTGGGGCGGATTTATACCAATTTTATTTGGTTTATTTGGTACAGTGTAAACAGCCAACCCTTATCAAAAAGAAGTATACTTGAAGTTAATTTTATTAAGTATACTTAAGTAAAGTTAAAGTATATTTCCTTAAGTATACTTTTGTGTTCCAAGTATACTGATATCAATGTGCTTACAGTATGCTTGTAAGTAAACTAATTAATACTTCTTGGGACTAAATTGGCCCACTTTTAGTTTATAAAAAGTATACTTTAAGTCTAAAAGAAGTTCACTTTGAGTATACAACTAGTATTTTTTATTTTGTACTGCAAATATACCACAAGTAAACTTATAGTTTACTAGTTCTATACTTGTAGTCGATTCTTTAGTTTACAAAAGCATACTTCATAGTATACTGGAAATATAGTATGAGTTTACTTGTTTTATACTTCTATTCCACTTTTTAGTTTACTAAAGTATACTTTGTAGTATACTGGAAATATACTATTGGTTTACTTGTTACAAACTTCTAGTCCACGTTTTAGTTTATACAGTAAAAATATATTTTGTAGCATATTGGAAATATACTATTAGTTACTGGTTATCTACATCTAGTCCACTTTTTAGTTTTGAAGTATACTGCAATTACCCTTCTAGGTATACTATTAGTTTTCTAGCCCTAACCCTTACCTCATGCACACTACCAGTAGGCAACTTAAGTATTTTGTACCTTAAGTTACAATGAAGTTATAAAGGTAAGAATTCACAAAATAACAACAGATACTCAGGATTAAGAACATATTCATTTTCTTAAAAAATCAAAATTTAAAGCAACCTTATATTAAATGCCAAAGTATAAAAACATGGCAATGACAACTGAACTTGACATCCAAGCTCTAAAGAAAATTCAAAAAATTCAGATATATTTTGGTGATGGCGTATAATGACAGCCAGTATGATTCAAGTCTGTCACAATGTTCTCACCTTTGTTTTCAAATTTGTTGGCAAATAAAATAAGAAATGTTTATCTGTCTATTTGTGGATTAATAACACTATGTCCATAAAAGATAAGTTTAAGTTCCAACACTGTTTACTCTCCAGCTATTCCACCCCAGAGCTGACCACAAACTTACGGTACCCGTACATGTACAGTAGGTTTAAAAGATGGGATTTAAAACATGCTGCCGGATATCACAAAGAAGCCAATCTGTATGAAAAAGAAGTATTTTATAGGCTACTATCAAAAGGACAAGCACAACTACAGGGCAAGTACACTTAAACATAAGGCACAAATATTTTAATATTTTATTACACTTTTGTTAAGTATATCTTGATTAAAAGTTGAAGTATAAGCTTAATATACTTAGATGTTTCTATATACTTTTAAGTATAAGCCAAGTATACTTATGTATAGCTTTATTAAGTATATCTCTGATAAGTAAATAAAAAGTAAACTGAAAGCATATGCTCTTATTTTTAGTTTAAAAGAAGTATACTAGAAGCACACTTGAATAAACTTCTTTTTTTTGTAAGGGAAAGCAAGCATAATGTGCAGTTTTCTTAACAGCTGTTTGAAAGGGGTTTCTTTCAAACCCACTAGTATCTGCTGTGAAGGTAGATTGATTCTCGCTACAGCTTGAATGTGTATAAATGGAAATAGAAAAAGAAATAACAGACTATAGTATATTATCATCGGATCTGACTAGATTTTTAAAACAATTGTCTATAACTAAATAGTCCTTAATTTGTTTCTGCTACAGTCACCATAAACCTAAATCAAGATAGTTTTGATAACTAAGGGGAATTACTTTCACCGACAGAAGTGTGAAATTTGTCATTGCAGCAGTTTTTAGAAAATGGTGCAGCTGAAAGTCTCGCTAAAAGAGTATGACAAGAAAATTAGGAGTTAGTCTGAGTTAGTGTATCAGGAGTCGATCATGTGCCAGCATTTAATCACAGGAAGAGGATGGACTGGGTATATGATTGGGAGCATATGTCACATTTTTTGTGCTTTTTTTTGTTTGTTTTTTTAAAACTTGACAGCAAAATGAAGCAATATTTATTATTCAGTACAGAGAATGATATGTACAGCTTTCTGAACTGATTCTGTGTGACTTCAAATTCTACATTCAGCAAAAGATTTTCTTTCTGCTCTTTGGATTTAACGACAGCACGACACAAACGTTTAGTTGCTCATTTAGTAAAAGGCTTGATTAACTGAATCAGGTGCTTAAATAATTAAAAACTCCTTGATGGAAGACACTGCTACTAAAAAAAAAAGTAGGTGGAAGGCTATTCTTTTGTGATGCATTAAAAATAGTTAGAGCACATCACTAGAGACACTCCTTTGGTTGGCTTGTAGCACTCAGGGTCCAACTCGTGCCCTAATTTTAAGGACTTGTGACTTGACTTGGACTTGAGCACCGATGACTTAGACTCGGACTCGTGCATTAACTGCATTCGGATTCGTAAATTGGAGACGAGGACTTGATTTTTTTCTTTATTTTTCATAACGTGCCATAATAATTTGGCATAAGATATTTATATCTACATTAGTTTTTATACTAATTTTGTGCAAGAGAATGCACATTCACCTGTTCATACATCATGTTCAGGAACAAACTAACGTTAATGGCCCTAAAATGCCAGGAGAGAAGCCCCTAGGATGGTCTGCTTTGCTCATACAGACTTCTTGTGCAGTGGGAAAAAAAGTACTGCTATGGGTTCCATATGTAGAAGAACTATCGAGGAGACGACGGGGACAACCTCGAACTACAAACGTCATTTGGCAAAACTCCACTCAGAGAAGGAAGTGACACGTTATGTTCATTGCTCTGTTGATAGTGGGGTTTGCTTGCTGGGCGATGAACTAGCTAGTGTTAACCCTCTCTCATGTTATTTGCCCTGTTGATAGTGGGCAGGGCTTGCTGAGCGATGAACAAGCTTTTTATCTGTAGCCTGTTAACTAAAATGGGGCAGTCGAGCAGTAATGTCAGTCCAACACAGTAACAGAGATGGTTTCACATAAAGGCAGCAACAGCCACCGTCAAATGGTACGGTTGGAGTCTTGTTCTCAGAATCAACTCAGATTCGACTCGGATTAATAGTAGACTTGACTCGGACTCGACTTGAAATTTTCTTTAATGACTTGGACTTGACTCGGATTTGAACACTGGGGACTCGAGACTGAACTCTGACTCGAGGTTTCATGACTTGACTACAACACTAGCTAATATGTCAGTAAACATTTTGTGCTGGTAATTGGCAAATTCACATAAATTGCTGCTTATCTGTGTATTTTTGGTCTGTAATGTAAAATAGTGTGTATAATCGGTGTGATTTCTCGTGTTATACTGCTTATTGCAAAGGTGAACCTGGCTACATGATGATTAATATGGATGAGATAGTGGGGTTATACGACAGATTAATTACTGACTGTAGGTTAATTAGTGATAAAGTGATCACTCATTTAGATATTGAACTTACCATGGTGGTGCCTATCACTCTTCTCAGGTTAGGGTGGATCAAAACGAGGTGCGTCACCTGACATCAGGCAACTGGGAAGTGACAGAGATTCTGGCCTATGATGAAAACTCCCAGACCATGTGAGTCATTTTGAAATCAGCCATATCTCACACACACACACACACTCTAATATTAATACAGGACTATTAGGTGTGTAACAATTAAATAATATTGGTTGGCGTTGAGTGGTCTATCAGATATATTCCATTCAGCTGGCACGATATTGAACAACTTTATTCATTACACGTACACTTGTGAAATTCCTGTCTGCATTTAACCCATCTGAAGCAGTGAACACACACACGTGAGCAATGAGCACACACACATACCCAGAGCAGTGGACAGCTGTGCTACAGTGTCCGGGGAGCAGTTGGGGGTTAAGTGCCTCGCTCAAGGGCACTTCAGCCCAAGGTTGCCCCATGTTAACCTAACTGCATGTCTTTGGACTGTGGGGGAAACCGGAGCACCCAGAGGAAACCCACACAGACACAGGGAGAACATGCAAACTCTATGAAGAAAGGCCCCCATCATCCACTGGGCTCGAACCCAGAACCTTCTTGCTGTGAGGCGACACAGTGCTAACCACTACACTACCATGCTGCCCGAGTCGAAGACGAGTTCAATATCATGCTAGGTGAATGGAATATATCTGATAGACTATGAAAAAAAGCCAGCCATTATTATTATTATTATTATTATTATACATACACACTCTCTTCATATCAGCATTCTCGAAGGCCAACGCTAGCTTACCTGCAAGTTGGCTCTGTTAACGTGGCAGTGCAATCATCTTCCAGCCGGTGTAGCGTTCATCAATAGTGTTAGCGAAGGCCAATGCAAGCTTATCTGCAACTTGGTGCTTTTAGCGCAGCAGTGAAGTAACCTTCCAGCCAGTGTAGTGTTCATCACTAGTGTTAGCTAATGCTAATAAAATGGTCAAGCCAGTGCTGTTGAGATCAAGTAGCACAGGCTAATGACTGAGAAACTAAGATTTCTGTCTCCAGGCTCTTCTTCCATGCACGCTCACAACAGTATTTTTCACTCAAACTTAAGTATTCATTTCCCTCTGTAATTTACTTCGTTACTTTTAAAACCAAGATTGACAGCATCACACAACGGAGCGACCTTGCATCGAAAGTTCTCTCAAAATCTTCCATATTTAACGGAACAAACCTGGCAGCCCTGTTTATTTACAATTTGTCACAGTCGCTCACTAGCACAGAAGTTTTACATCTCCGACATGTCTCTTTTCAAGTTTTTTGATGTCTGTTATGTTTTTCTCTTGTAAATATGCGTGAAGAATAATCAAGTTTTGGTAGCCTTTCGGGTGTTCAGTGTGTCTTTCTCTTTCCTGGCGAACAAAGAAATGATTGTGCGCATGCGCAGCAAAAAAGTTTCTTATTGAATATTCACATCAGCTCCGACATGTGACGTTGTGTTGTCTGTGCAATATCATAACAATAATTGCACGCTCATTCTCAATTGGGGAGAGTGGCGTAATACATGTAGGATAAGCGATATGATAAGAATATTGCATGCTATTGAACCAAATGAATGAAACCCACTAGAGGGGAATAGAATACATGTTTTTATTCCATGGAAAAAGTGTCCTGTATGTATAATAATACACAATTCACAACAACACACAAATTCAAATTCCATTCAGTACAATACAAAACAAAATAGTGCCATCTTGATATAATCCATATTCCATACAGATATAATACACACAGAAACAATAAGCATTGCCTGAGTATGTGCCATTTTGAATTGATGAACATATTAAACATTATTAAAGTACAATAATTAAAACTTATTGACAGCATTTGCATGATCCATTCTGAATCTTAGCAGTATGTAATGAAACAAAATCTATAGATTAGAATGGAACAAAATTAAACAAAATTAAAGCTTTCACTAACCGTCCTGCCAGTCACATCGCTGTCTGTAGCCCCAGATGTGTTTTTGAATCCTGTGTTCTTCTCGACCAAATATGAACTTCCCATTTCTTAATGAATATGTACACATGGAACATGGGAAAGATCTCCTACTAAAGTATCTTGGAATTTTGATGTGGAATACAACCCCGATTCCCAAAAAGTTGGGACAAAGTACAAATTGTAAATAAAAATGGAATGCAATGATGCGGAAGTTTCAAAATTCCATATTTTATTCAGAATAGAACATAGATGACATATCAAATGTTTAAACTGAGAAAATGTATCATTTAAAGAGAAAACTTAGGTGATTTTAAATTTCATGACAACACATCTCAAAAAAGTTGGGACAAGGCCATGTTTACCACTGTGAGACATCCCCTTTTCTCTTTACAACAGTCTGTAAACGTCTGGGGACTGAGGAGACAAGTTGTTCAAGTTTAGGGATAGGAATGTTAACCCATTCTTGTCTAATGTAGGATTCTAGTTGCTCAACTGTCTTAGGTCTTTTTTGTCGTATCTTCCGTTTTATGATGCGCCAAATGTTTTCTATGGGTGAAAGATCTGGACTGCAGACTGGCCAGTTCAGTACCCGGACCCTTCTTCTACGCAGCCATGATGGTGTAATTGATGCAGTATGTGGTTTGGCATTGTCATGTTGGAAAATGCAAGGTCTTCCCTGAAAGAGACGTCGTCTGGATGGGAGCATATGTTGCTCTAGAACCTGGATATACCTTTCAGCATTGATGGGGTCTTTCCAGATGTGTAAGCTGCCCATGCCACACGCACTAACGCAACCCCATACCATCAGAGATGCAGGCTTCTGAACTGAGCGCTGATAACAACTTGGGTCGTCCTTCTCCTCTTTAGTCCGAATGACACGGCGTCCCTGATTTCCATAAAGAACTTCAAATTTTGATTCGTCTGACCACAGAACAGTTTTCCACTTTGCCACAGTCCATTTTAAATGAGCCTTGGCCCAGAGAAGACGTCTGCGCTTCTGGATCATGTTTAGATACGGCTTCTTCTTTGAACTATAGAGTTTTAGCTGGCAACGGCGGATGGCACGGTGAATTGTGTTCACAGATAATGTTCTCTGGAAATATTCCTGAGCCCATTTTGTGATTTCCAATCCAGAAGCATGCCTGTATGTGATGCAGTGCCGTCTAAGGGCCCGAAGATCACGGGCACCCAGTATGGTTTTCCGGCCTTGACCCTTACGCACAGAGATTCTTCCAGATTCTCTGAATCTTTTGATGATATTATGCACTGTAGATGATATGTTCAAACTCTTTGCAATTTTACACTGTCGAACTCCTTTCTGATATTGCTCCACTATTTGTCGGTGCAGAATTAGGGGGATGGGTGATCCTCTTCCCATCTTTACTTCTGAGAGCCGCTGCCACTCCAAGATGCTCTTTTTATACCCAGTCATGTTAATGACCTATTGCCAATTGACCTAATGAGTTGTAATTTGGTCCTCCAGCTGTTCCTTTTTTGTACCTTTAACTTGTCCAGCCTCTTATTGCCCCTGTCCCAACTTTTTTGAGATGTGTTGCTGTCATGAAATTTCAAATGAGCCAATATTTGGCATAAAATGTCAAAATGTCTCACTTTCGACATTTGATATGTTGTCTATGTTCTATTGTGAATACAATATCAGTTTTTGAGACTTGTAAATTATTGCATTCCGTTTTTATTTACAATTTGTACTTTGTCCCAACTTTTTTGGAATCAGGGTTGTAAAACAGGTAGTAGTATTAAAAAAAAAACCTTCTGAATTTGAAGTCCTGTGACCTCAATGCCTGCAAGGGGGTGATTCCAGGAATCACTGGTGGAAGGGTGAACACAGGCTGAAAGCCAGGCAGTCCAAATGCTCTGGTGATTCCTATAGCCAACGCAGATGCGTATCCCCATCCTCCTGGGAACCATCATTGGAGGTGCAACCCCCCGTCGGCCCTGGTCGTCCTGCTCCCTTGCTTGCCACCTGGATCCCCGGTGAGGAGCGAAGTGGTGTGGACAAGGACTGTGCACCCTCATCACCACCATCAACAACAAATCCTTTGCGCAGGCTGTGTCCTCCCCCCCTTCATCTGTCTCTTTCACTTCGAGGAAGAACGGACCAGGCTGAAGGAGGAGAAAAGGGCCCAGCAACACCTTCGGCAATTCCTTCCCTCTGCTCCTGTGCCTGGTCCCTTCGTCTGTCATTGTCCCAGGATCTGCCAGTCCAGGATCAGGCTTCTCTCTCATGAGCGGGCGCATGAGAGACAGTGACAGACAGCGACAACCCCAACAGCAACTGCAGCAAGACCTGGGAAGGTAAAGAAGACAATGAAGAAGAGGACCTTGTCATCGTCGAATATCGATGAACAGCCATAAGCTGTATTTAAAAAAAAAAAAAGCATAAACAAATAATGTACTTCCACTTCATTTGTTCACAAAATACAAACCTGTTTTTTTTTAATTACTTGCAAAGCAGTAGTTTGAAAGCTAAGGTGAAAATAAAGTGGTAACACTTTCTATGAAACCCAGATTCATAAACTGTAGTATCTATGCTGATCTTTTTTTTTCATTTTTATAATTTATAATTTGCCAAAAGCACTGATTCCTTGTACGAAATTTTTTAAACTATAATGATGCCTCATAGAGCTCTAATAATGTGCTAATTCCTTAATAATGTATAATAATATTGTGACATGAGTATCACTATTCATTATAATGCATGTGTGTTACTGTACAAAATTGTTAAGCAACATTAATATTTTTATAAATTATTAGATTATTTTATAAATGATTAGATATTGATTTATGAATATGGGCTTCAGCTAAAAGTGATAGCAGAGCAAAGCTCCATACTTAAGAGAATATCGTAATGCATTGACCTGATTTTTGATGGTTTTTGCAACTATACGATATCTGTGTATCACCACAGAGAACCCAACTGTAAGTGCAACGCAACGTATCTCATAAACACTTGAATGCTGGACAACAAAATTTGTATCTTTATTTACATAAGAGAGATGGGTTTTTATCTACTGCTTATTTTTAATTTGTTTTTCAAAAATAATGTGGGATTATTTACGAACACATTTTATGGAAAATATTCGCAATTGTTTCTTATAAAACTAACTAATACAGTTTTATTAGTCTACTAGCTTGTTGGACAATTGACAGTTGTAACCAGACCAACCTATTATTGTACAGTACAATACAGCTTTGTAAAGTCTCTCCATATGTTAGATGCGGTGTATCATGGTGCCTTAAGATTCATTACAAACTCCAGACCTCTCACTCATCACTGCACACTTTATTCCAATGTAAACTTGCCCTCACTGTCAACTCGCAGGCTCTCTCACCTTTATATCTTTTTGTACAAGGCCTTAATTGGCAGACTCCCGTGTTACATTTCTGAGCTTCTTTCTTTTAAACAGACCTCACCTTGTTTGAGGTCTCATGATTTTATTTTATTGAATGTACCTCAAGCCCGGACAGAGTTGTTCAAAAAAGCATTTATGTTTGCTGCACCCACCGCTTGGAATGATCTGCAAAAAGATCTGAAATTACAGTGTTTCATTCCCTTGCATGATTTTATAGGTTATGTAAAAGCCTTAGAGCACAAGTCCACTCATAATTGCACATGTTTTAATTAGATGTTTTAGGTGATGCCTTTTAATGTTTCATCTCATCTCATTATCTCTAGCCGCTTTATCCTTCTACAGGGTCGCAGGCAAGCTGGAGCCTATCCCAGCTGACTACGGGCAAAAGGCGGGGTACACCCTGGACAAGTCGCCAGGTCATCACAGGGCTGACACATAGACACAGACAACCATTCACATTCACACCTACGGTCAATTTAGAGTCACCAGTTAACCTAACCTGCATGTCTTTGGACTGTGGGGGAAACCGGAGCACCCGGAGGAAACCCACGCGGACACGGGGAGAACATGCAAACTCCGCACAGAAAGGCCCTCGCCGGCCACGGGGCTCGAACCCGGACCTTCTTGCTGTGAGGCGACAGCGCTAACCACTACACCACCGTGCCGCTTTGATTAGTTCTTACGTCTGATAATACTTGATTGTAACTATATAGTAGTGATGTAAAGTAAAAGTGCTGGTTCACTGCTGTCCACCAGGCACCCAGCAGAGTCACACCATAATAAATATCGTGGTGTTGTTTCTGGCACATGGCATGCGGTGTCAAAGAGAGGAATAAATATGTATTCATAACTGTGATACGCATCTCATTATTGGTATCACTGTGACAAGACAATGCAGCAATTCATTGATGTGAAATACACTACACTTAACAGTTATTCCACAAAATTGAGTCATACATGAGCTGATCACCGACGAGGCACGTAGCACCGAGTGGGCTATAAGCCACGTATGATGAGATTGAGTGGAATAACTGTTTTATTCTATCCACATTCACTGGATTTTAAGAAACAGAGCATTTTTCTTTTTTGCAAATTCGATAAATAAAAGCTTCATACAGCATCCGACAAAATCATTTCCACTCACAATGTAAACAAACCGGCAAAATGACTAACAATGTATGAAAAATGCTATAATAATAATTCTTGAAAATCAAAAAAAGATATGTTCTTACCATCAAATACTCTCATTCCATATTTTGTTGCTTTTTGTTTCTATTTTTTGGGGGGTTGTTTTCAAGTAGTTTTTTTTATTTCATCCTCGGTTGGTTCAGCAACACGCACCGCCATTTTGTTTTTCTCTACTCATGGTATATGAGCTGATATCCTAGTAGTAGAGTAGCCAATCAGAGTGCATGACTGCTCATATCCAGTGGACGTGGATAGAATAAAAATTGATAGTTCATATGCTGTAATATTATTATTCTATTCAGGTTGATTTTGTACCCTTGCAAATATTTTGCTCATACACTCATCAGGAGCTCTGCTTTTAGACAGTTCTTAAATATCTATATTACCATTTAGACTTCAAGAAGAGCTGTGAAAATACTGTGATTTTTCTATGAACACTGGTATGTTTTTACGTGACAGATATTTCTTAAGCACTGAAGGATCTTCAAGAAGACGGCATCTCTTCAGGTCTGAACCTTTTACACACTCATTGCTGTCTACACAATGCTTGTAGTAATTAATTTACTGTGACGTTCATTTCTATCGTTGTACATAGATTGCAGTTTGAACTGACTGCTGTACAATATCATTCCCTTAACACTTAGAGCAATCTTTACAGTTTTTTCAATGTGAAAGTACTTCCTCTCTGGGCTTGTTGAACTGAGTTAGAGCTGATAAAATAAAAATGAAGGCATCGGATGGTTCTCTGTTCAGTGTGTCCACAGTCGGTCTGTTCCCACGGCGATGTCTGACCTGTGACCTGAACAAGGCCCGCTGCACGTTCTTTAGTGCTGACCTCAGTCCAACACAGCAGCATGTTATACTGCACTGTCAAGGTACAGCTTTCACATCCACCTTTAAACACTCACTTAGGAAAGTGTGAGTTAAGTGTGAGAGTTAAAGTGTTAATAATGTATTATCATGATACATACAGTTGTGGTCAGAAGTTTATATACAGTGAAATGAATGTCATCTTGGATATGAATGTCATGGCAATATTTGGGCTTTCAGTAATTTCTTTGAACTGTTCTTTTTCTGTGGCAGAATGATTGTACAGCATACATCTTTCATAAAAAAAAATAAACACTAGAATTTGGTGCACAAATTTTAATTTTCTTTGGGTTTTCTGAAATCAACGCAGAGTCAAAATTATATATACATGGTCAAAAATTTACATACGCTCACTTAGATTATTAATTCAGAGATGCTGAAACTTCCAAAATGTCTTTTATCTTGCCACGGCCGAGGTCTCTTAACTTCCTGTTAGTAATCATGATTGACTACAGCTGGTAGCTTCTCTGTGCCTTCATAAAAAGGGTTTGTTTACAGCACTCATTGGATTGACCAACACACGGTAAAATGGCAAAGTCCAAGGAGCTCAGTGCAGGTCTGAGAAAGATAGCAGGTATACACAACTCTGGAATGTCTCTTGGAGCCATTTCTAAACAACTGCAAATTCCAAGATCAAACAATTGTATGCAAGTGATTGTGAGGTGTAGTCACTTTGCCAAGCCACTTTGCTTCAAGAAAACCCAAACTGTCACCCTCAACTGAAAGGAAATTGTTTCAGATGGTCGGGAACAACCTGGGAACCACCATGGCACGGCCCTGCCATGAACTGGAAGCTGATGGATCACTGTCTACAGTTCAGCTCACCATGAACTAAGAGGCTGCTATCCAAGAAATAACCCCCTGCTCCAAAATTAACACGTTCAAGCTTAACTAAAGGTTGAAACTGACTACACGGACAAAGAAAAAGCCTTCTGAAGGATAGCTGTATGGTCAGATGAGACAAAGATTGAGTTGTTTGGCCACAATGACCACCATGTACAGAGGGACACTGTACCAGGTGCTGGTGGTGGTAGGATCATCATGCTCTGGGGCTGTTTTGCTGCCAGTGGAACTGGTTCATTGCACAAAGTGGATGGAATAATGAAGAAGTTGGACTACCTCAGAATTCTTCAGCATAAACCATCAGAAACTTGAACACAGCTTGGGACTTGGGAGTTACAACAGGACAATAAACCCAAACACGCATCAGAGCTGGTTATAGAGGATAAAGCAGACTAACATTAAGCTTAAAACAAGTCCTGACTTCAATCCTATTGAAAATATATGGACCATGCTTATAAGTCGAGTCCATGCCAAGAAAAAAAAAAATTAAGTGAACTCTACCAATTCTACCATGAAAAGTCGTAAAATATCCAACCAGAATTCTGCCAGAAGCTTGTTCATGGTAAACAAAAATGTTTGGTCAAGATGAATCTTACGAAGAGACATTTTACCAAAATATTAGGTGTGCTGTATGTATATTTTTGACCATGTATATATAATTTTGACCCTGTGTTGATTTCAGAAAACCCAAAGAAAATTAAAACTTGTGCACCAAATTGTAGTGGTTTTTTTTTTATTAAATATATGTATGCTGTACAATCATTCTGCCACAGAAAAAGAACAGTTCAAAGAAATTACTGAAAGCCCAGATATTGCCATGACATTCATATCCAAGATGACATTCATGTCACTGTATGTAAACTTCTGACCACAACTATATATAGCACTACCCTTCTTGGATGCCATTAATGCATCTTCCTAATTTCATCCTTTGATTCATTCGCAGTCGTCGGCACAATCCTCGGCTAGTGTGCGCTGAAACGTTATGTGTTCATTGATGGAGAAAGCTGCGTCTGGTTTTAAATGGAGATTACTGAATGTCTGAGAGTAACCATAATTATCTTGAGGTTACAGGCCATGATGTGGATGAAAATTGGAAAATGCACTTGCATTCTTTGATGTAATGAAAACAGAAGTGAGGCACTTTAGTGAAGTACAAGCTGAGAAAAGGCATTAAGCACGCTTAGTCCACTTTATGCAAGGAATATCATTGCAGCAGTGAATTTTCTGCCTTTTGAACACCTGCCCTGGATCTCTTACAATATCTAGTGCTTTATAAGCATCTCTTGAAAAAAAATGTAGGTTAAATAGGAGAAGTACGTAATATCAGTGGTTCTTATTGTATTACTGTATAATGATACATCTAAAATAACAAGAAAAACCATGTGGACCTCAACATAGTGCTAAACTCATAAAAACTGAATTAATTATTATTATCTAGGCTGCACTGTATGGGTTTACGCCCACTCCAACTCCAACTTTTACTCTCTAAACTCAAAATAGAGCAAAATGAACTATCTTTGAGGAAAATACTTTTAACTCTGGACAAATTGCTCAGTCATTTTTCCTGTGAATGAATAAGCGGTATAGATAATGATTGAATGAATTTTGTTAACTATACAAAGATACTGTTAATTATGGTTAATTATTATACATATGGGCCACTTTTTCCATGGAATAAAAAGATGTATTTTATTCCCTTCTAGTGGGTTTATTGATGGCATTCAATATTGTTATCATATCGCTTATCCTCCATGTATTATTCCACTCTCCCCAATGGAGAATGAGCATGCAATATTGTTATAATATTGTACGTTGTCAAGACAACACGACGTCACACTTCGGAGCTCATGCAAAGACCCAATGACAAAACTTTTCTGCTGTGCATGTGCACAATCATTTCTTTGTCGGCCGGGATAGAGAGAAGACGGGGTTAATTCAGTGCTCGGTTTAAGCACTAAACACATAAACTGAAAACTGAAATTAAAGATGCGCTGAACACCCAAAAGGCTACCAAAACTTCATTATATATTCTTCATGCATATTTATAAGAGAAAAACAGACCAAAAGACATCGAAAAACTGGAAAATAGAGCCCTGCACTCCCTCGGGAGTCCCGTGGGACTCGCGGGACCTGCCGCAAAGCAGTGCGGCGCGGGACAAATTTTGAAAGCTCATTGCGGGCGCGGGCGGGACCGGAAGTGCATATATGCGCGCGTGGGCGGGAGCGGGAGTGCACATATGCGGCGCTAAGTTGCAGTCCCGCTAACTAAAAACGTGTTTGACATAAAATTTATAAATTATTAATTTATGTCTATCATATATAATTTGTGCTGGATATTTTATTTGGCATTAATAAAAACATTTTAAGATGCCTAAATTTGCAGAGAGAGTCAGATTGCCAGATTGAGTGAGGAATAGCATCTTAAATTTGCCATTGATCACCCTAACGGGAAATCCTTTGATCACTCTAATGACTCGCAGTTCACACCCAGCTAGCAAGAGAACCATGAGTGAAGTGATTTACTGCTTGCGTTAGTCTACAACTCTAATCAGAGAGACAGGTTACACAGTGACGGTAGGCTTGACTCAATGCTATCCCAGAAATCCTTCCTGTAATATGCAAATTTGGCTGTCCAATCAGAGGCGGCCAAATTTGCATATTACAGGAAGGATTTCTGGGATAGCATTGATTCAAGCCTACCGTCACTGTGTAACCTGTCTCTCTGATTAGAGTTGTAGACTTACTCAAGCAGTAAATCAATTCACTTCTCTTACTAGCTCTGCTTTGCAATAAAAAAAAAACCACACACACCCCATTGGTACAAAGCAAGCCCATTCACTTTTTTATGCTAATCAGAGAATTACAATGGTTTCTCATGTGATAAAAATGTGCGATTTGCGATTAAATATTTTAATCTCTTGACAGCATTAATTATTATTATTAGAGACACTACATGCTGAATTCAGAAACAAGGTAAATAATAACAAACGTGAACATGAGCTGTAGATATTTATGCTCAAATCCACTCAAAGTAGGGGGCGGGGCACCATCACGCTGTGTCAAGACAAGAACTTTCCTGAGAAATAACGCAAACGTCTGCATCATGTGGGATTTGCGGGCGGGAGTGGGACAAAATATGGCAGGCGGGAGCGGGACTGAAAATCATAATTTTTTTTGTGGGCGCGGGCGGGAGCAGGACTGAAAATCATAATTCTTTGCGGGCGCGGGCGGGAGCGGGACTGCACAATGCAGGCACGGGCGGGAGCGGGACTGAAAAATCCGACCCGCGCAGACCTCTACTGGAAAAGAGACACGTCGGAGATGTAAAACTTCCGTGCTAGTGAGTGACTGTGACGATTTGTATACAAACATGACCGTGAGATTTACCTCATTCAAAGTGGAAGATTTAAAGAGAAAGACGTGCTGAACACCCGAAAGGCTATCAAAACTTCACTGAATATTCTTCACGCATATTTACAAGAGAAAAACATACCAATGGACATTGAAAAACTGGAAAAGAGAGTAATAGTGGAAATATTGTCAAAGTTCTACTTGGAGGTGAGGAAAAGTGACAGAGACTTTTACAAGAGTACTTCACTCAGCAAAGCCCTTTTGTTTTGAACAACTGCAATGTAACAATTAATTACAACCAAAAGTAACTTTGAACTTGAACTGCCAACCTGTATATAGCTTGTATATAAGTTGGGTTGTTGTTCAGGCTTTTGGGACTTGTACCATTTTTATTGTTAGAACTTTGACTTTGTACATGTACACTGGATTGAAAGAACATTGAATTACATTCGATCAGAATCGGCATTCAATATTGGTAACTTATCCCCCTGTTCTTAACTTTTTGTAAAATCTATAATTGTTCCATCAAATGTGTATGTATAATAATAATAATAATAATAATATTGGCTGGCTTTTTACATGGTCTATCAGATATAGTCCATTCAGCTACTCATCTTCGACTCATTCAGTATCATGCTAGCTCAATGGAATATATCTGATATACTGTACCACTCAATATCAGCCAATATTATTTAATTAGTTTATTCATTCCACAACCCTAATAATCTTGCTCATAACAACTCAGTGCTGATATCCCTTCTATCTTTTTTATCTCAGGGGTCCATGGTATGTTTTAAATACTGTGTTGAGGGCTACATACTGTATTTCATTTACACACCATTATATGTACCACTGACACTGTGTACTTCTCCTACTAAGCCGTATAAATATATACATTTGAATACATGAGTTGTATGACGGTATATAATATAAACCATATACTGGTGTATGTAACTCGCTCAACTACTTGCATTGGCTCAGTACAATCTTGTAGCGTGAGTTAGTTAATTCAGTGGTGGAGGTGGTTGGATCAGTGCAAGCTAGTTTTGAGAGGTTCAGTGGTTACAGCTTTGCGTTACCAATCAGAGGGTCATATATTCTAATCAAACTCCCATGGTTGGGTTGGGTCCTTAAGTTAGACACTTAACCTTCAGCTCAGTTGTATTCTGCATCAACTGTGAGTCACTGTAAATTGTACATTACATTACATTAATGGCATTTAGAAGACACCTTATCCAGAGTGACGTACAACATACCCAGAGCAGCCTGGGGATCAGCTGGGGTTAAGTGTGTTGCTCAAGGGCACTTCAGCCATTCCTTCTGGTCGAGGGAATCAAACCAGTCACCTTTTGGTCCCAAAGCTGCTTCTCTAACCATTAGGTCATGGTAGGGTGACCAGATTTCCCTAGTCTGAAACCGAGACACTTTTGCGCGCAACCATGCTCGTGCACGCACACCTTTTTTTTACGTAAACATGACACTCAGAGAGGTGCTCTTATCATTTTGTTGAAGCTCACATTTATCAACATCTCACATGAAATAAAACAAACAGGCATTTTGTTATCTAGTAGCATAGTGGTATACAGATCAGTTAAATTATGGTCAGACAACAGATTTTGTAATGGCTGAGAATAGGCCAGGCTATGTCCATAGGCCACATTTAAACTGATTTATTTCACCTGTTTGTGAGAACACCAAGAAGAATGCATATGCACATGTAGGCTATATCTCTAAAATTGTATGCACTATAGCATGAACTTAAAAAGTAGATATGTGACCTCAACATAGCCTAGGTCAGAATCAACCATACTAACCATTCCCCACAACTGAATGAATAAAGCAAGATGTGTACAAAAGTGAACACTTTAATGGAAGGTGCAACAAGCTGTTCAACACAGTAATATGGCCAAACTGTCAGAATGGTATGTTAAACAGAAACAAAAAAGAGACAAGTGATTTGAGAATATACACTCAAACAAAACAGCAATAAAGCAGGAGAGGGGCGACAGCCCGAGGAAAGCCCCCACAGGAGCGCACATCATTTCCAACATAGGCTACCCAACTCAGTACAAGAACAAAACACTTAGTGTGTGCAGTAGGCTTCGTGCGCATTGTTCTGCACCTCTCGGAGGAAGGGGTAGGTGCCCTGTAAATCTTTGGAAAAGGTACATTTTCTTTTCGGCATAATTGCTGCGGCATTACTGCTGCTAGCTGCTAGACAAAGAACATTCGCGCCAGTTAATGTTTATTTTATTGTTGCATGGCAACACGTTCTGTTGTCTAGAATAATGTGGCTAAATAAACACCCATGCCACAGGGCCAGGGGGCAGTAACCAGGAAAGTTTGCAATTCCTGTCAATTCATCAAAATAGTAAATGCAGACATTTCTCCGCTAATGATTCCCACGCTGCTCAGTCGCAAACATCGCGAGTGGTGAAAACTGGGACATATCCATGTCTCGACAGACTTTTGTCGGGACTCGGGACACACAACCCCAAATCGGGACTGTCCCGGTAAAACCGGGACGTCTGGTCACCCTAGGTCATGGCTTCCCCAAAATTTTACAGTACTTTAACGGCAACCATGCTGTAAAGAAGGTCATATTTTACCGTGTAAAATTCCTAAAATTTCTATGGAAATTCTATGGAATTTTTCTATGGAAAAATTTGCATCATGCTTGCATTGCACATGTCTGTTGTAAAAGTTGACATTAACAAGGGAACATATTGGAAATGTACACTTAATACTACTGTGGTTGAATATACCATGTTGGGCATATGGCCTTACATTGTGCTTAGGCTTAGTGGAAATATCACCTTACTACAGAAAACACACACACTCTTTTCACCTGTGTTATTGGTTATTGATTTGTAATAGTCTAACCCAGGTTTCTTTGATGTCTATTATGTCTCCTATTTAGGACCTGGAGCCCCCACAGTGATCATCCACACACTCAACACAGCAAGTGAGTGTTTATTTTCAACATATTCGTTCCACACTGCATGTACACACACACACACACACACACACACACACACATATAAATTCCTTACTTACATTTCTTTCAAGCTGTGTTAAAGCTTGAGTAGGTCATTTTGCAAGACTAAGCTATATTTTGAAAATATCCAATCCGAAAAATCCCACCCTCTCCCTTCAGCCCTCCTTCCAAAGCCACTCCTCCAAAACACATGAACGTGCACTGCCTGATATACCTCATGTCTCATTCAAATGTAAACAAACAACTAACATTAGCATAATGAATGTAAAAAATTATGGCTATTATTAGTACTCACAGCTTTCAACTAGCTTGCTAGCTTTAGCAATATGTCTGCAATATATCTGCCTAGCCTTGTGGAAGATCCCGGTCCTGTGAAATAAGTGCAGGGGCAGAGTGCGTGCAGGTACAAAGGCAATTAGGCCATCTGAGTTCATTCAAAAGGAAGGAAATGATTGGATGGGCTTTTTACAGACCTGTGACTGCCACAGATTACATTACATTACAGGCATTTAGCAGACACTCTTATCCAGAGCAACGTACAACAAACCCAGAGCAGCTTGGGGAGCAGTTGTCATCGGCTGTCCATCGCTAGTGATGATGACTGCTTCATTAGGATGCACAGAAACGCAGATGGGCTGCAAGGCCTGCACCAGAGTGACAGAGTCACTCGCAGCAACGGCACAAATGGCCCAGCCAAGCCGCCACGTAATGTCTGGCCTTGTGAGCTCTCACATTCTATTCTCCTCTCCTAACGAAGCACCTTGCACAGTAAGGTAAGACAAACGATGTCACGCCCCCATCGTGTTGTCTCTCTGGACGTCCAGACCTGATGCCAAATGGTGCACAAAAGTGCCATAGACCTGATGGGTATGGAAGCTGCCCCACAGTGACAACTGACTTGCCGATTGATGCCATTCATTGGCCATTTGAGTGGCTCTTCCACATGCCATCTGTTGGTGTGCCATTGACCCTGTTGGGTTCATCTGCCACATTGCACCGAAAAGCACCCTGCTGCCAGTGCCTTATTGGCGATGTACTATTTAACCCATAGCTGGAACCCAGGCAGGTGCTACCACTCTGGGTCAGAGTGGACCTGGGAGCAATGGTGATTAAGGGGTAACTCCACTTTCCCTAATACTCAAGTCCTCTCAGACCTCCTGGGGGGTTAGGTGCTTTGATCAAGGGCACTTCAGCCATTCCTGCTGGTCCAGAGAATCAAACCAGCAACCATCTGGTCCCAAAGCTGCTTCTCCAACCTTTAGGCCACGGCTACCCCAGATGATGGATGGATGAATTTTTTTTTTAATAATTGTCAAAGCATTTGATTTATTCATTGCTGTCAGGATGTAAAGAGAATTTCAAGAAAGAAACATAAACAAAAATGTTTCTAAACAAATTGCGTACTCTAGCTTTAAACCTGCTAGTGCTTAATTTACCATCTGTTGTGTATTAAATATCTTCAGCATGACCTTTATGTTTGTTGTAAAGGCAAATAAGTGGTTATATGTGAAAGGTATTTTTTTGTGAGCAGCAACTATAGCATAACTATTTCCACCAGTCATTTACAAATGTAATCAGTGAGGAATAATGTAGCATATGTCATTGCCATGTGAAGAGCAGCACTGCTCCATCAATACGAAGTAAAGTAGTTGCACCTTTCGCTTTTCAATAAAGCCACTTCAGTACCCATCCTGCACTGGATTTAATGCTGTTATGGCAGTTGTTGTTATGATTAAATGTGGCAATGGGGCCTCTGTAAACCTCAGATAACTCACTTTTATGGGTTTTCCCTCTTGGAGGCAAATACCTGCAGTGAATATATGGCTGGGAGACAGCTACTAAATCACAGTGTAACACATAGTGGGAGAACTGTCATGAGTGGCCATGCTGTAGTGGTTATAGAGATTTAATTAAAAAAAAAAAAAACCTGTTTTGATTTTTCACCCTATGTTTGTATCTGTGTGCTCAGATTATTTGATTCTGGAGAATAACTCTCTCCTCAAAGCCGCTCTGAGATACAAGAGAATCCAGAATATTGAGTATAAAACACTACAGACTGACCGCTTTGGTAAATATCTCTTCATATATGTTCATTTCACAGACAATGTTTCCTTTTATAATGTTTGTGTAATACTTTTAGGAAACTATATGATATTTTTGCGAATACAATACCATGCAAAAGTCTTAGGCACATGTAAAGAAATGCTGTTGACCAAAAATAGCTTAAAAATAATGAAATGAAATGTTTCAACATTAAGAAAAATACTATAAACAGTAAGCCATTTGTTGTGAGATGACTCTTTGCTTAAAAAAATAGCAGTCTCAGGTACAGTGAGTGCAGTTTTATAAAGAAATGAGCTGTAGGTTTTACTGAGCATCTTACAGAACCAGCCACAGTTCTTCTGGACACTTTGACTGTCACACTTCCTTCTTAATTTTGCACCAAACCCCAGTAGCCTTCATTATGTTTTCTTTTTTTAATCTGAAAAATGGTCTCTTATGTAATATGCTGCTCAGATACAAACTTTTTTTTTCTGTAACATTTAATTTTGTGCCAGAAAGCGATCATTTGGAACTCTATGTTTTGTACTGACTCGATAATGTAGAAGTCATAAAATAGAAATCTATAACAAAGTTTGTCTGAAAAAAATAGGATGCCTAGGAGTTTTGCACAGTACTGTATATTTTTAAATGTAGACAGGAGCATTTATTTAATTTTCTAGACCAACTAAAGAGACATCAACCATGCACACTACTTAATACTTTTCCCCTAAAGAGTTTTTTTCTTTCTTTTTTCTTTTTTCCAGACCTGCCTTTAAAGATTTCCTTCCCGCCAGACTTCCCTGAATCACGCCAATATGGACTACTGCTGATGATGTAAGCAATTTGCTGCTGTAAAAGCAGTTTGTATCCCCCATGATTTTGAAAGTAAAGATATGCCTATATTTTCACTGATAAAATTATCAATTTACCTTTTTGCAAAGTAAATGCAAACTTTTGAAACACACACACACACACACACACACACACACACACACAAACACACACACACAACTATCTACTGTAGTTTAGGTGAGCCGGTGCCCACTATAGTCTCAGACTCCTGTTCTTGGTGGACAGGACTGGAACCCCATGTGGTCTTCTGCTGTTGTAGCCCAACCACCTCAAGTTTCAGAATGAGATGCTTTTCTGCTCACTATGTGTGTAAAGAGTGTTATTTAAGTTATTGTATCCTTCCTGTCAGCTTGAACCAGTCTGGGGTGGGTTTCCCAAAAGCATTATAGCACAAAGATCATCATTAAATGGTAGAGTGAGTATCACAATGAACACTCTCTCTCCTAGTTAAAATGCTCTTAGCGTTAAGAGGCTTTTCAGAAACCCACCCCTGATCATTCACCTCCGATCCTCTCATCAACAAAGCGTTTCTGCACACATAGCTCCAACTTGCTTGATGTTGTGGGTTTTTTCCCCCCCTCACCATTCTGTGTAAGCCCTAGAGACTGCTTCATATGAAATTCCCAGGAGATCAGCAGTTTCTGTAAGACTCAAACCAGCCCATCTGGCACCAACACTCATGCCACGGTCTGACTCACTGAGATAAATTTTCTGCATTATGATGTTTGCTGAGAACGTTAACTGAGGTTCTTTACCTGGGTCTACTCTACATTATTCCATGGGCTGTGCTCCTGTCACATGATTGGCTGATTGGATAATTGCATGAACGACCAGGTATACAGTGCTCTATTAAAGTGGCTGGTTAGTGTATACATTACTAATCAAAAGTACACACTATACCAGTGTGGGAAATAAGGAATTTTGAGCAAATTGTCACAGGACAGACAAGTCTGAAATGTTGTCTGTCTGTCCAAATATCAGTCTGTTTGAATGATGGGCCAAAGGCCTGGAACAATGCAGCCTTAGGGCCCCAGAAGCTGAACGGCTTTAGATGCCTGGAGATGGCTTCTCAGCTATTTCTAGGCACATTTTTGTGATCTTCAAAGGCCAAATTACACTAGACATTCATTGCTAATTACATGACAAATTTACAAGAAAATGTCAGAAGATTCAAGAAAAACATGCTTAAAGTTATAGCCAAGAAAACAGTCATACACACAGATCAGTTCCATGTCTAGAAAAAAGTATGGGGGGGGGCAAAGATGTTCCAGTTGGTTACAACTTACTGGTACTCATATACAGTATAGGGACTATAATAACACTCATGAAACATTATGTCAACAATGACTATTTTTTATACTATGTTTATAATAAGTCTGTAAGAAATTTAGTAATTAACAATACAGCTATTTTTACATAATAGAGTTAAAATTTTGAGGACGAGATTCCAAGTAACTTTGTAACCAAATTACTTTTAAAATGACTCAAAACTAGACATGGTTATTTCATTTGGCATTCAGACTAAAATCTGCTGGACTAGAACTTAGAAAATAGAAGAAAATAAAAACTCCATTAAAATATAAATCTACATCCTACAAAGCACATGATTATGACTGTAATTCTTATTATGAAAAAATGCACATAATAATAACAACATAACCATTGATTGGCAGTTTGGCACTTAACATAATACTGTACTGCAAAGTTTCATGTAAACTGAACTCTTAATCAACTTGATCAATCAGATACTGTCAACCCTAAAACACGAGTTGAAATGCATCATGCAATAAAAACAACAGTGAATACTGAGTGTATTATTATTATTATTATTTTCTTGTTTAGTGCGCCACTCAGGGAATGGGAGGTGCCTGCAAATTTTGGTGGGGCTAGGACCTTCGGTGGCCGAGTTATGAATTTTTAAATCCCTGCACGCAAGAGTGGCTGGAGCAAGGGCTCGTGCTAAAGCTTTCCACAATCCGTGCTCACTCCTGACATCAGATCAGGACGAGCCTGGGCTTGTTCGAAAGGTCTCAGGGAGAGGGATGTGCCTGTAAAATTTAGCGGGGCTAGGACTTTGGGTGGCTGAGTTATGAATTTTTAAAGGCTGGCTCAAGCCAGGACTTGTGTTAAAGTTTTTGGGGGGTTTCAGGAACAAATAGCGGGCTGAGCTGCGGTCATAGCAGGCCATGTCTGGAATGGTTCGAAAGGTCTTGGGAAGAGGGATGTGCCTGTAAATTTTGGCAGGGCTAGGTCCATTGGTGGCTGAGTTATGAATTTTTAAAGTTGGGCCTGTGGGTGCCCTCGTTTCACAGGCCGTGTTATGACATAATGTATTCGCCCAGTGTAACATTTGGAAGAAAATTGGAAGTAGATTAGATCCATATATTTACAATTTTTCATGGGCCATCCAGTTTGATGCTTTTGAAATACAGACGGACACATTCAAATTATTTTTTATCGGCCATCCAGTCGGATGCTTTTGAAATACAAACGGACAAATGTGAAAATTACCAGTCAGTGTCCGCCAGTCAAGCCTTATTAGGATGCAGTGCTGCAGCACAGCAACCTATGGGCTCCCCTAGGGGAGCCCATAGGTTGCAGTGCAAATTAGGATGCAGTGCAAAGCACAGCAACCTATGGGCTCCCCTAGGGGAGCCCATAGGTTGCAGTGCAAAGCACTGCAACTATTGTTCTTCTACGTGTTTCTCTTCTTCTTCTTCTTTTTATTATTCCTACGCAAATTTCGATTTCGAATAATTCAATAACCGTACGTTGCACACAGACAAACAATATATCAAAACGTGCGGCTCGATCGGACTCGCTATGCTATTACTTTTCTCTACAGAATACGATTTTTTCGCGACGTAGTCGCGAAAAAATCGCCCAAAAAACCCCCATTCATTTCTATGGAATTAATTGAAAAAAAGCACTTTTTCAAACATCTGCTGCTCTGGCATGCTTTCACCTAGAGACGTGATTCAAACTCTAAAACGTAGGAAAACTTCTCCTCTGTGGATCTGGCATTCAACTTTTCTGCTAGGTTCTACACTTTCGGATCAGTCCCGGCTCAAACGCCATGTGGGTTCCGGGAGAAAATCCGGCTTTTGAATGGGTGTCTATTGTGTTACACACCAGTGAAGCTCGTTTAGTGAGAGTGTAGAGAGCTTGAAAAAATAGCTCAAACTTTCTCGCTTAAACTGTGGTTTCAGCCACAAATTTCACTCTACAGACATACATTTCTCAAAAGTAGTAGTAAAACTTGTCCTGATTCACACAGTGTGTGTACCTAAACGATAGGATTTACAGTTTTTGAATGAGAAGCCTCAAACTGAGGAGAGTGCAGCCGAGAGGCCTCATTGACACCCATTATAAACGTGACAGAAAAGTCACTCATTTTTAACTCGCTCTAGTGTCCTCATTTTTAACACTACAGACAAAAAATTACATCAGTGTATTCAGGAGACCCTTCTAGCGCTCACTGTGAAAGAATTTTGTGAATAGCTGCTTTCATTTTTGAGTTATTTGTCGTTGTTCGAGGCCTGCTCCTGAGCAAAAAACAGCAGAAAACTGACAAAATCTTGTGTGTCTTAACGCTCCTGCTCAGGCCCGTCGCCATGCCGACTGGGGCCAGTGAGGGAGCAGAGAGAGGGGGGGCTGCTGTCTCAAGCACACACATAAATCATGGCATTGTAGCTTCATAGCAGGTCACACATTCACGGCCAGCAAACATGCGTGACCAAATTGCTTCGCGCACTGCATCCTCTCACAGTTTCCCCCGGGGAATTGTCCGGTCTAGTTTCCCACACTGCTATACTGAAAGTGCAGTGCATTTTTACTGTTTCCCAAAGCAAGTAGTTTTCATTTAGTTTTCTTTCATTTCACTCAATAGAAGTGTGTGCAAAGCTTCAGCAGGAATACTATGTAGAATTTAAAATGTAAAATTATTTGCTTAACACTTTTCATCACCGCATAATTCCACCTGTATTGTTTACATTGTGTTGCTCTCTTCATTGACCGTGTGGCCTAGTGGTTAGCATGTCCGCCTCTCAACTAGGAGATTGAGTTCTACTCACGGTCAGGTCATACCTAAGACCATCATAAAAATAGTACCTACTACCATCTGGTGAGGCACGCTGCAATACAGATGTGAGCAGGGAGTCAAACTCTTGTGGTTATTAGAGGACCAGCCCCCCACTCTAACCCTAGCTATGTAATAGGCAAGAGACTGAGGGCTATAGAAATGCACCTTGCACTTTGCCATCCGATGCTCCTTAAGGGCCTGGTTAGTACTAGGACAGGAGACTGCCAACTGCCTGGGAAGACCAGGTCCTGGCATGGGAGGGACTTTGACTCGCTTCATTATTGTTTAAAATAAAAAAGAGTGGAAATGAAGAAAACCCTTCTATGTCAATCATTTATTTGGTTCTGTATGTTTACAGTGATGCTTGAAAGTTTGTGAACCCTATAGAATTTTCTATATTTCTGCATAAATATGACCTAAAACATCATCAGATTTTCACACAAATCCTAAAAGTAGATAAAGAGAACCCAGTTAAACAAATGAGACAAAACTATTACACCTGGTCATTTATTTATTTATTGAGGAAAATGATCCAATATTACATATCTGTGAGTGGCAAAAGTATGTGAACCTTTGCTTTCAGTATCTGGTGTGACCCCCTTGTGCAGCAATAACTGCAACTAAACATTTCCGGTAACTGTTGATCAGTCCTGCACACCGGCTTGGAGGAATTTTAGCCCATTCCTCCTTACAGAACATCTTCAACTCTGGGATGTTGGTGGGTTTCCTCACATGAACTGCTCGCTTCAGGTCCTTCCACAATATTTCGATTGGATTAAGGTCAGGACTTTGACTTGACCATTCCAAAACATTACCTTTATTCTTCTTTAACCATTCTTTGGTAGAACCACTTGTGTGCTTAGGGTCATTGTCTTGCTGCATGACCCACCTTCTCTTGAGATTCAGATCATGGACAGATGTCCTGACATTTTCCTTTAGAATTCGCTGGTATAATTCAGAATTCATTGTTCCATCAATGATGGCAAACCGTCCTGGTCCAGATGCAGCAAAACAGGCCCAAACCATGATACTACCACCACCATGTTTCACAGATGGGATAAGGTTCTTATGCTGGAATGCAGTGTTTTCCTTTCTCCAAAAATAACGCTTCTCATTTAAACCAAAAAGTTCTATTTTGGTCTCATCCGTCCACAAAACATTTTTCCAATAGCCTTCTGGCTTGTCCATGTGATCTTTAGCAAACTGCAGATGAGCAGCAATGTTCTTTTTGGAGAGCAGTGGCTTTCTCCTTGCAACCCTGCCATGCACACCATTGTTGTTCAGTGTTCTCCTGATGGTGGACTCATGAATATTAACATTAGCCAATGTGAGAGAGGCCTTCAGTTGCTTAAAAGTTACCCTGGGGTCCTTTGTGACCTTGCTGACTATTACATGCCTTGCTCTTGGAGTGATCTTTGTTGGTCGACCACTCCTGGGGAGGGTAACAATGGTCTTGAATTTCCTCCATTTGTACACAATCTGTCTGTCTGTGGATTGGTGGAGTCCAAACTCTTTAGAGATGGTTTTGTAACCTTTTCCAGCCTGATCAGCATCAACAACGCTTTTTCTGAGGTCCTCAGAAATCTCCTTTGTTTGTGCCATGATACACTTCCACAAGCATGTGTTGTGAAGATCAGATTTTGATAGATCCCTGTTCTTTAAATAAAACAGGGTGCCCACTCACACCTGATTGTCATCCCATTGATTGAAAACACCTGACTCTATTTTCACCTTCAAATTAACTGCTAATCCTAGAGGTTCACATACTTTTGCCACTCACAGATGTGTAATATTGGATCATTTTCCTCAATAAATAAATGACTGAGTATAATATTTTTGTCTCATTTGTTTAACTGGGTTCTCTTTATCTACTTTTAGGACTTGTGTGAAAATCTGATGGTGTTTTAGGTCATATTTATGCAGAAATATAGAAAATTCTAAAGGGTTCACAAACTTTCAAGCACCACTGTATATTTTTCATAATATCATACTCTGTTTGACTTTTTGTCTTTGTTACTACACTGTCAGAAACAGGGGTACAGTAGGAGTCCATCTCTGTCCCCCAAGGTACAATCTACACTAATGTACCCCCTAGGGCTCATTATTGGACCTCAGGGTAACTATTGGCCCTTTTCCACTACCCTTTTTCAGCTCACTTCAGCTCGCTTCAGCTCACTTCAGCCCGACACGGCTCGCGTTTCGACTACCTCAGAACAGCACGACTCAGCTCGCTTCAGCCCTGCTTAGCACCCAAAACTCGCACGGTTTTGGAGTAGGGCTGAAGCGAGCCAAACCGAGCTGAGTGAGGCTAGGGGCGTGAGGAGACACTCCCCTGTGCACTGATTGGTGAGGAGGAGTGTCCTCACATGCCCACACACGCCCCGCAAGCACGCTGGGATCTGTAAACACCGTAAACCCGGAAGAAGGAGAATTACAAGAATTATGAAGCCTTATGCGCCTCGCCTCATCTATACGCTCTTGCCAGTATCTGTTGGCGTTGTCGGTGACAACAAGCCACAGCACCAAGACCAGCAACACTAACGACTCCATGTCCTCCATGTTTATTGCTTATTCTCCGGGTCGTGAGACTACCGCTTAAAAGGTCACTGATGTCACTGTTTGCGCCGCCTAACGACATCACCTGACGTCCACCCACTTTCGCTAACTCCACCCAATGTGTCCACCCACTTCCAGCCAGCACGGTTCAGCGCGGTTGTAGTCGAAATGCAACTCCAACAGCCCCACTCAGCTCGACTCAGCCCAACTCAGCACCGCACGGCTCAGCCCAACTCAGCCGCGTTGGTAGTGGAAAAGCGGCATATGTGTATCTTTTTAGGGCCAAAAGGTACATATATGTTCCCAACGGTACAAATACGTACCTTAGAGGATACTACCCCAGTGACAAGCCATTGTACCCCTAAAGGTACAACAAAGTACTTTATTTTCTGAGAGTGTCATGACAATAAGGGAGAATGTGTGTTCATTTTGGGTGTATAAACCTTTGCACATGACTTTTAATCATAGACATCCTAGCATTCATCACACTAGATGTGGTGTTAAAGAAGGGGTTAAGAAATTAATACTATTGCTCATTTAGGATTGATGGGAGAGAAATGGAGATGAGGACCCATGAGGCTTAAGGCAAGAGAGAAGGGGAAACAGAGAGAGGCATCTCATCATGATCATTACCATGCTGTGTGCTGACATTAAGAGCGAATGTGATGTGTGAAAGTGGAACGCAGGTGCAAGTAATTTTGTACTTATACATGAACACCTTCTCCGAAGAATGAATCTGCTGTCTACATTAGTATCAGCACACACAGTAAGATGATATTTATCCACTTACACTGATTGTGTTAAATGTTGTAATCATAGTGCAGAGAGATGGCAAACTCATAATGCACAAAGTCTTCTGTGGATTTTAATTTGCCTCAGCGAAAACAACCCAAGACTTATCTTGAGGTACTAATTAAATTGATAATGTTATTTTTTTATTCTTACCAACATCCACTGTGACTTTAGAGTTCATCTCTTACAACATTATTGATATCAGATGTTCATGGTGCCATCTGTTTGTGTGTTCAGTTTCTTTGTGCTTGAAATTAGCCTAAAAAGTGAAGCCCCTGGCCATATGGGGCAGCCGTGGTGCAGAGGGAGTCCAGTCCTGGGCAAAAAACAGAGCAGCTCAACTTATGTTGCAATATGTCCCTGAAAATTAAGACGTCATTTATCATTGTCTGGCTGTTCAGTGAGACTAAAAAGGACACCTTCTTCGTGCAGTGTATTCTTAGAGAGAGAGAGTGTCTTTTGTTGTGCATCTGTTGTTTTGCTCTTGTATGATCTACTGAAAATAGTTTTGTGCATATAAAGTATGCCTTTTTAGTTCTTTATTGCAGTATTTTTTTTTACCTCCTCTCAAGATACTAGCAGTGAAATGTCAGCTGTACACAGTTTGAGCATTTTAGATCTTGAATGTGTGGATATTTAAATAATTTATGAAAGGTTATAAAGAAGACAACTTTAATAAAATAGAAAATAATGAAGTCATCAAGGGTGGCACGGTGGTGTAGTGGTTAGCACTGTCGCCTCATAGCAAGAAGGTCCTGGGTTCGAGCCCAGCGGCCGCCAAGGGCCTTTCTGTATGGAGTTTGCATGCTCTCCCTGTGTTTGAGTGGGTGTGCTCTGGTTTCCCCCAAAGGCATGCAGGTTAGGCTAATTGGTGGCTCTAAATTGAGTGTGAATGGTTGTCTATGTGTCAGCCCTGTGATGACCTGGCGACTTGTTGAGGGTGTATCCTGCCTCTTGCCCATAGTCAGCTGGGATAGGCTCCAGCTTGCTTGTGACCCTGTTGGACAGGATAAGCGGCTATGGATGGATGAATTCATCAATAAAAATGCTAATTTTGGGCAGCGGTGTGTATCCATGCCGCAGCTACAGAGTCCCCAGTTTGATACTTAGTACAGGTTACTGTTTGTGTCTTTTCTTATTTGAATGAGTGTGTGAATGAAGAAGAAGCCGCCTTCACTTGTCAGATGTACACTCAAGCATAGTGAAATTTGTCCTCTGCATTTAACCCATCTGAAGCAGTGAACACACACCCAGAGCAGTAGGTAGCTACGCTACAGCACCCGGGAAGCAGTTGCCTTGCTCAAGGATACTTCAGCCCAAGGCTGCCCCATGTAAACCTAACCACATATCTTTGGACTGTGGGGGAAACCAGAGCACCCGGAGGAAACTCATACGGACATGAGGAGAACATGCAAACTCCACACAGAAAGGCCCCTGTCAGCCACTGGACTTGAACCCAGAACCTTCTTGCTGTGAGGTGACAATGCTAACCACTACACCACCATGCCACCAGTGACTGTGCATGGTGGTCTGTGATGGATTGCTGTCCCATCCATGGTACACTGTCAGTAATAGGGGTACAGCAGGAGTCTATTTCTGTCCCCCAAGGTACAATCTACGCTAATGTACCCCCTAGGGCTCATTATTGGACCTCAAGGTAACTATGTATATCTTTTTGAGGCAGAAAGGTACATATATGTTCCCAAGCAGTATATAAAGGGTACAGATAAGTACCTTAGAAGGTCCTGGTCCAGTGGCAAACTGTTGTACCCCTAAAGGTACAGTAATGAATTGTATTTTGTAAGAGGGTAAATACCCACCTCACATACTGTGCATCTAGGAAATCCAACGCAGCCCCTGACCAGGATTATGAGAGAAGTGCTTACTGAAAATTAATGAATGAAAACTAACTTCATTTTTATACCTTAATTTCTCAATATATGTTCTTTAAATGGGACCTACGAAGCTGATTGACCTTTGATCCAGTTCATCGCTGAGATCTCATATCCTCTTGCTGTGTGTGTTACAGAGACAGCATTCCTGGTGGTCAGCAGGTGGATGACCGCTACTCAGTGGACTGGGATTCTGTACTGGTGAGCTCAGACAATGTGATTGTGGCTCGTCTGGACGGCAGAGGCAGCGGTTTCCAGGGACAAAAGATACTACAGGAAGTGCACAAGCGTCTGGGAGTGGTGGAGCTCCAGGATCAACTTGCCGCTCTAGAGTAAAATGTTGTTTATTGATTTTGTCTCACTTCGTTATTGGCTGATTGTGTGAAGAGCAGAAATCATATTATGTGTCAAATTTTGTGCTAACATGAGGCATCTTGTTTGCAGATACTTGATGAAATTTCCATACATAGATCAGAACAGGATAGGAGTGTTTGGACGGGTAAGAACACAGTTTTACTGCCTCATTTAATTTATTAACTTCATAGGGACCATGTAAATACTATTTAAAAAAATGTCATAGAATAGAAAGAGAAGTATGGATTCTAGTACACTGCTAGCTGGTTAATCTAGTAACCTCTTCCACATCTGTAGTGTGTAATTATCACGGAGAAACATTTTAACACACTTCTCTTCAAAGAACGAAAACCTATTTAGTCAAAAGTCACTTATAATGGAAGTCCAAGGGCAGATGTATGCAAGGAATAAAACATAATGGAGTGTACTGTTTAGGAAAATAATTGATGTCAGGTGTTTTATTCCACTTACACATAATTCGTACATTGTATTTTTTTAAAATCAGTTTATAGTTATATCTAATGCTGTGGAACATCTGCCCTACAAGTATTTGTGAATTAGTTTTTACTGTATAAGCAATAATATACAACCCCGATTCCAAAAAAAGTTGGGACAAAGTACAAATTGTAAATAAAAACGGAATGCAATGATGTGGAAGTTTTTAAATTCCATATTTTATTCAGAATAGAACATAGATGACATATCAAATGTTTAAACTGAGAAAATGTATCATTTAAAGAGAAAAAATTAGGTGATTTTAAATTTCATGACAACAACACATCTCAAAAAAGTTGGGACAAGGCCATGTTTACCACTGTGAGACATCCCCTTTTCTCTTTACAACAGTATGTAAACGTCTGGGGACTGAGGAGACAAGTTGCTCAAGTTTAGGGATAGGAATGTTAACCCATTCTTGTCTAATGTAGGATTCTAGTTGCTCAACTGTCTTAGGTCTTTTTTGTCGTATCTTCCGTTTTATGATGTGCCAAATGTTTCCTATGGGTGAAAGATCTGGACTGCAGACTGGCCAGTTCAGTACCCGGACCCTTCTTCTATGCAGCCATGATGCTGTAATTGATGCAGTATGTGGTTTGGCATTGTCACGTTGGAAAATGCAAGGTCTTCCCTGAAAGAGACGTCATCTGGATGGGAGCATATGTTGCTCTAGAACCTGGATATACCTTTCAGCATTGATGGTGTCTTTCCAGATGTGTAAGCTGCCCATGCCACATGCACTAATGCAACCCCATACCATCAGAGATGCAGGCTTCTGAACTGAGCGCTGATGACAACCTGGGTCGTCCTTCTCCTCTTTCGTCCGAATGACACGACGTCCCTGATTTCCATAAAGAACTTCAAATTTTGATTCGTCTGACCACAGAACAGTTTTCCACTTTGCCACAGTCCATTTTAAATGAGCCTTGGCCCAGAGAAGACGTCTGCGCTTCTGGATCATGTTTAGATACGGCTTCTTCTTTGAACTATAGAGTTTTAGCTGCCAACGGCGGATGGCACGGTGAATTGTGTTCACAGATGATGTTCTCTGGAAATATTCCTGAGCCCATTTTGTGATTTCCAATACAGAAGCATGCCTGTATGTGATGCAGTGCTGTCTAAGGGCCCGAAGATCACGGGCACCCAGTATGGTTTTCCGGCCTTGACCCTTACGCACGGAGATTCTTCCAGATTCTCTGAATCTTTTGATGATATTATGCACTGTAGATGATATGTTTAAACTCTTTGCAATTTTACACTGTCGAACTCCTTTCTGATATTGCTCCACTATTTGTTGGCGCAGAATTAGGGGGATTGGTGATCCTCTTCCCATCTTTACTTCTGAGACCCGCTGCCACTCCAAAATGCTCTTTTTATACCCAGTCATGTTAATGACCTATTGCCAATTGACCTAATGAGTTGTAATTTGGTCCTCCAGCTGTTCATTTTTTGTACCTTTAACTTTTCCAGCCTCTTATTGCCCCTGTCCCAACTTTTTTGAGATGTGTTGCTGTCATGAAATTTCAAATGAGCCAATATTTGGCATGAAATTTCAAAATGTCTCACTTTCAACATTTGATATGTTGTCTGTGTTCTATTGTGAATACAATATCAGTTTTTGAGATTTGTAAATTATTGCATTCCGTTTTTATTTACAATTTATACTTTGTCCCAACTTTTTTGGAATCGGGGTTGTATTAGTAGAAGGAGTGCATTAACCCTGTGTTTTGCCTTGCAGCCACACCTACAGTGTCTTGCAAAAGTATTCATCCCCCTTGCTGTTTGTCCTGTTTTTTTTTAACAATAATTAAGATGAAAAACACAGATATCTGGAGTATGCATAGGTATTGACCCCCTTTCGTATTAAACCCCTAAATAAGAGCTGATTCAACCAATTGACTTCATAAGTCAAATAATTAGTTGATTAAGATCCACCTGTGTGCAATCAAAGTGTCACATGATCTGTCACATGATGTCTGTATAAATCAACCTGTTCTGGAAGGACCCTGACTCTGCAACACTACTAAGCAAGCAACATGAAAACCAAGGAGCACTCCAAACAGGTCAGAGACAAAGTTGTGAAGTAGTATAGATCAGGGTTGGGTTATAAAAAAAATATCCCAAACTTTTAATAACCCAGGGAGCACCATTAAATCCATTATAGCAAAATGGAAAGAATATGGCACCACTACAAACCTGACAAGAGAAGGCCGCCCACCAAAACTCAGACCGGGCAAGGAGGGCATTAATCAAAGATGCAACAAAAACACCAAAGATAACACTGAAGGAGCTGTAAAGATTCACAGTGGAGATGGGAGTATTTGTCCATTGGACCACTTTAAGCCGTACACTCCACAGAGTGGGGCTTTATGGAAGAGTGGCTAGAAAAAAGTAATTGTTTAAGAAAACACATTTTCAGTTTGCCCAACAGCATGTGGCAGACTCCTCAAACACATGGAAGAGGATTCTCTGGTCAGATGAGACTAAATTGAACTTTCTGGCCATCATGGGAAATGCCATGTGTGGCGCAAACCCAACACCCTGAGAACACCATTCCTACAGTGAAGCACGGTGGTGGCAGCATCATGCTGTGGGGATGTTTTTTCATCTGCCGGGACAGGAGAGCTGGTCAGAACTGAAGGAAAGATGTATGGCACTATATACAGGGCAATTCTAGAGGAAAACCTGTTTGATTTGGCCAGAGGTTTGAGACTGGGACGAAGGTTCACATTCCAGCAGGACAATGATCCTAAACATACTGCTAAAGCTACACTGGAGTGGTTTAAAGGGAAATAAACCACTTTAAACCATGTCTTGGAATGGCCTAGTCAAAGCCCAGACCTCAATCCAATTGAGAATCTGTGGCGTAACTTGAAGGTTGCTGTACACCAACACAACCCATCTAACTTGAAGGAGTTGGAACAGTTTTGCCTTGAGGAATGGGCAAAAATCCCAGTGACTAGATGTGCTAAGCTAATAGAAACATACCCCAAGAGACTTGCAGCAAAAGGTGGCTCTACAAAGTATTGACTTTGGGGTGTGAATACCTATGCAGACTCCAGATTTCTGTTTTTTTCATCTTAATTGTTGTTTGTGTCACAAAAAAAAACCAATTTGCACCTTTAAAGTGGGAGGCATGTTGTATAAATGAAATGGTGCTAACTCCCCCAAAAAATCAATTTTAATTCCAGCTTGTAATGCGACAAAACAGGACAAACACCAAGGGGGATGAATACTTTTGCAAGAAACTGTACTCTCAGAGCTGCTGTTATAGAAAATCAATGTCTGACCATTCAGATTTGAGAATTCATCAAAAGATTGAAAGCTTTCCTTCGGTCGTCTCATCCAAATTGTCTGCAGCAGTTCAGTAAAAAGTAATTCCAGTTACTTTCCTGATGAGTCTGAATTATCCATATATCATATATTCAATACACGTATTCTTCATTTAAAAAAAAAACATCTCTAAACAGAGACGTAATGCAGATTTTGAGCCAAATTTACAAAATCACTTTGAATAAAGGATTTAAGAAAGCATTATAAAAATATGTTTCACATAAACATTATGGTAGCCTGCCCATAGACTTCTACTAGAAGTAACTTTCAAGCTCATGGGAAACAAGCCAAAATTATTGTGGTGATAAGACATGAGTAGAAATTAATTATTTTTTGTGTGTGTGTGTGTGTTTATAGATTCATTACAGTGGCAAAAGATAAAGAATGGGTTAAGCATCTCCTGTTTAGTAAGCGTGCATGATCTACAACCCCAATTCCAAAAAAGTTGGGACAAAGTACAAATTGTAAATAAAAACGGAATGCAATAATTTACAAATCTCAAAAACTGATATTTTATTCACAATAGAACATAGACAACATATCAAATGTCGAAAGTGAGACATTTTGAAATTTCATGCCAAATTTGAAATGCTCATTTGAAATTTCATGACAGCAACACATCTCAAAAAAGTTGGGACAGGGGCAATAAGAGGCTGGAAAAGTTAAAGGTACAAAAAAAGGAACAGCTGGAGGACCAAATTGCAACTCATTAGGTCAATTGGCAATAGGTCATTAACATGACTGGGTATAAAAAGAGCATCTTGGAGTGGCAGCGGCTCTCAGAAGTAAAGATGGGAAGAGGTTCACTAATCCCTCTAATTCTGCGCCGACAAATAGTGGAACAATATCAGAAAGGAGTTCGACAGTGTAAAATTGCAAAGAGTTTGAACATATCATCATCTACAGTGCATAATTTCATCAAAAAGATTCAGAGAATCTGGAAGAATCTCTGTGCATAAGGGTCAAGGCCGGAAAACCATACTGGGTGCCCGTGATCTTCGGGCCCTTAGACAGCACTGCATCACATACAGGCATGCTTCTGGATTGGAAATCACAAAATGGGCTCAGGAATATTTCCAGAGAACATTATCTGTGAACACAATTCACCGTGCCATCCGCCGTTGCCAGCTAAAACTCTATAGTTCAAAGAAGAAGCCATAGCTAAACATGATCCAGAAGTGTAGACGTCTTCTCTGGGCCAAGGGTCATTTAAAATGGACTGTGGCAAAGTGGAAAACTGTTCTGTGGTCAGACGAATCAAAATTTGAAGTTCTTTATGGAAATCAGGGACGCCGTGTCATTCGGACTAAAGAGGAGAAGGACAACCCAAGTTATCAGTGCTCAGTTCAGAAGCCTGCATCTCTGATGGTATGGGGTTGCATTAGTGCATGTGGCATGGGCAGCTTACACATCTGGAAAGACACCATCAATGCTGAAAGGTATATCCAGGTTCTAGAGCAACATATGCTCCCATCCAGATGACGTCTCTTTCAGGGAAGACCTTGCATTTTCCAACATGACAATGCCAAACCACATACTGCATCAATTATACCATCATGGCTGCGTAGAAGAAGGGTCTGGGCACTGAACTGGCCAGTCTGCAGTTCAGATCTTTCACCCATAGAAAACATTTGGCGCATCATAAAACGGAAGATATGACAAAAAAGACCTAAGACAGTTGAGCAACTAGAATCCTACATTAGACAAGAATGGGTTAACATTCCTATCCCTAAACTTGAACAACTTGTCTCCTCAGTCCCCAGACGTTTACAGACTGTTGTAAAGAGAAAAGGGGATGTCTCACAGTGGTAAACATGGCCTTGTCCCAACTTTTTTGAGATGTGTTGTCTCATCTCATTATCTCTAGCTGCTTTATCCTGTTCTACAGGGTCGCAGGCAAGCTGGAGCCTATCCCAGCTGACTACGGGCAAAAGGCGGGGTACACCCTGGACAAGTCGCCAGGTCATCACAGGGCTGACACATAGACAACCATTCACACCTACGGTCAATTTAGAGTCACCAGTTAACCTAACCTGCATGTCTTTGGACTGTGGGGGAAACCGGAGCACCCGGAGAAAACCCACGCGGACACGGGGAGAACATGCAAACACCGCACAGAAAGGCCCTCGCCGACCACGGGGCTCGAACCCGGACCTTCTTGCTGTGAGGCGACAGTGCTAACCACTACACCACCGTGCCGCCCAGATGTGGTGTTGTCATGAAATTTAAAATCACCTAATTTTTCTCTTTAAATGATACATTTTTCTCAGTTTAAACATTTGATATGTCATCTGTGTTCTATTCTGAATAAAATATGGAATTTTGAAACTTCCACATCATTTCATTCAGTTTTTATTTACAATTTGTACTTTGTCCCAACTTTTTTGGAAACGGGATTGTATTAGTGGGGCAGCATAGCTAACCTATTGTGCATTTTGTGATACAAGCACCAAATTTGGCACAAATGTACATTGACATATGGCGAACATTTTCAGATATTGAGCCACTCGGAATTCTCTCTTCATGTCTGCCATATTGGAATTCAAAATGGCCGCCATTTGAAATCTACATTTGCGCTTATCTGACCTAAACTTCACTTCCCTGTTGTTTCCATTCTGTGGACTGTTACATGAAGAATAGATATTTTTATATTCCAATTAAATTTAAGGTAATACTAGCACTGTGTTTGCCATCCAGACTGGTCCTATTGCAAGAGGATAGTGATGACCACATCAGTGGATTTTATACTTTTCCTCATTAAATAATATTTGGTGCAGGTGATGACCTAATCAATATCTCATTAAGTAAAATGAGATGTGTTGGAATCCCAGCACAGACACTGGAATGAAATGGCTGCCGTACACAGAGATGCTGATTTAAGAAAAGATTTAAGTGGTCTCTTATTTCTTTTTTTTTTCCAGAGCTGTATGTCATGTCTCTACACAAAATAGCCCATATTATTGAGAAATGGATTGATCAGTATAGTTTGCAAAATTATTTACAAATAAAAAAATTAATTTGTCAACTATTCACCCCGGCGGCACGGTGGTGTAGTGGTTAGCGCTGTCGCCTCACAGCAAGAAGGTCCTGGGTTCGAGCCCCGGGGCCGGCGAGGGCCTTTCTGTGTGGAGTTTGCATGTTCTCCCCGTGTCCGCGTGGGTTTCCTCCGGGTGCTCCGGTTTCCCCCACAGTCCAAAGACATGCAGGTTAGGTTAACTGGTGACTCTAAATTGACCGTAGGTGTGAATGTGAGTATGAATGGTTGTCTGTGTCTATGTGTCAGCCCTGTGATGACCTGGCGACTTGTCCAGGGTGTACCCCGCCTTTCGCCCGTAGTCAGCTGGGATAGGCTCCAGCTTGCCTGCGACCCTATAGAAGGATAAAGCGGCTAGAGATAATGAGATGAGATGAGAACTATTCACCCTCCATTGGTGTAAAACCCCTAAATTAGTTATGGTTAAATCAGCTGAAAGTTTCCAGAAACTATGAGGTGATTTCCATTCTAAAGACAGTGATTTGATTGTAGAAAGCTCCAGGGTTTATTAGAGAGCATACTTAAGCAAACAGCATCATGAAAACCAATAACCTATGAAAACACATGCAGGACAAGGTTCTGAAAAAGTGTCAATTAGGGTTTGGTTATTAAAAAAAATATCCCAAACTTGGAGCACCCACAGAGCAATATTAAATCCATCATTTTAAAAAAAGGAAAGAATTTGGTACAATCATGAAGTCATCCACCAAAAGTCAGTGACTGAGTAAGTAACCAGGAGGCAGAGGACAGAATAGATGCTCATTCTTGTTCATCAGCATTATCTAGTTGTTCCAGTTAAACTTTCAGGAACACACACCTTCTCCTGCTTGGCAATGCAGTCACCTTCACCCTTCCATCCATCCATTATCTGTAGCCACTTATCCTCTCCAACAGGGTCACAGGCAAGCTGGAGCCTATCCCAGCTGACTACGGGCGAAAGGCGGGGTACACCCTGGACAAGTTGCCAGGTCATCACAGGGCTGACACATAGACACAGACAACCATTCACACTCACATTCACACCTACGTTCAATTTAGAGTCACCAGTTAACCTAACCTGCGTGTCTTTGGACTGTGGGGGAAACCGGAGCACCCGGAGGAAACCCATGTAGACATGAGGAGAACATGCAAACTCCACACAGAAAGGCCCTCGTCGGCCGCTGGGCTCGAACCCAGGACCTTCTTGCTGTGAGGCGACAGTGCTAACCACTACACCACCGTGCTGCCCGTCACCTTCACCTACTTTAGGATAATTAGCCTATTGCTTAACTGTTGGAACTCCTTCGGGTTCCATATCAAACCTAGAACAACACAGAATCTAATCAATAACTCAAACTTGTCAAAACAATTTTTACTTCACAGACTTTGAGTAAAATGTTGTCTTGTCAAAAATACATGATGATGAATATTCATCTCTCATGAATTAAGTGGAGTACTGTAATAAAGTATGTCATTTTGAAAAATGGATACCAGCAAATATTGTCATGTACTATAAAAATATTTGACCCAGAGGTAATCGCACATGTAGAATTCAAGTGGCGGCCATTTTGAAATCCAATATGTTGGCTAATTTATAAAGATGCACAATGCAGATTGTAACCATCGGATTCCTTTCCTCCCAAAACATACATTTGGACACCAGAATCGAGTCAATAGCAGCATTAGACCCAAAGATAATCGAAAATGTAGATTTCAAATGGTGGCCATTTTGAATTCCAATATGGCGGACATGAAGGGAGAATTCCGAGTGGCTCAATATCTGAAAATGTTCGCCATATATCAATGTACATTTGTGCCAAATTTGATGCTTGTATCACAAAATGCACAATCCTTTTGAATATTCGAGCTAAACCGCCCCACTATATGCCATCACCATGTGTTCATGTATTTTTGTATTTGATTGCAGGGTTATGGAGGATATGTGACACTGCTGCTGGTGAAGTCCACTGAGAGTTTGTTTAAATGTGCCGTGGCCATGTCCCCAGTTACTGACTGGACTTTACATGGTAAAACATAATCTCAACTTTCCTTAAATCTAATTTCTAGTTTTGATCAACTTTACCTTCACTCTTTCCAACAACATCTGTGCGTACACTGATTAGACTGGAAATGTTTGATGTCCGTTAGGTCAGTTAGGTCTCTCTCTCTCGCTCTCTCTCCCTCTCTCTGCAGCTTCAGCATTCTCAGAGCGCTACCTAGGAGTTCCTTTACAGGATGATAACAGATACCAGGTGGGTTTCTAACTCTCTATAGTCAAACCAACAGCATTCATTTGCTTGCCCGTCACTGGTGTGTCCTAGAGCATTATAAATTTGCTATAAAGCAGCTAAGCTGTTTTAAAATACCTGTCTGTTCTCCAGTCTTTCAGTGTACTACAGAATGTGCAGGGATTTAGAGACCAAACTCTAATGCTTGTACATGGAACTGCAGATGGTAAGAGAGAGATAGAGAGAGAGAGAGAGATTGTTTTGTTGGTAATGATGTTACACTGAGATTTTTCCTCTCTTGTGTTTATTTCCTCCAAGCAAATATTCATTTCCAACACTCAGCTGAACTCATTAAGAACCTGGTGAAGATTGGAGCCAACTATACACTGCAGGTACTGAAGGAACAGTAAATGTGGAATGCAACAAATACTACAACAGTTAATGTCATATTTGGGGTTGGACCATTCAAAAGATACATCAGTAAACAAGTAAATGCTTGATGGAAAAGAAAAAATCATTTGGAATTCTGTTAAAGCATTGTGAGAATTAGGGTGGCATGGTGGTATAGTGGTTAGCACTGTTGCCTCACAGCAAAAAGGTTCTGGGTTCAAGCCCAGTGGCTAATGGGGGGGGCCTTTCTGTATAGAGTTCGTAAGTTCTCACTCTGTCTGCATGGGTTTCCTCTTGGTGCTCTGGTTTTCCCCACAGTCCAAAGACATGCAGGTTAGGCTAATTGGTGGCTCTAAATTGACTGTAGGTGTGAATGTGAGTGTGAATGAAGGAACAGTAAATGTGGAATGCAACAAATACTACAACAGTTAGTGTCATATTTGGGGTTGGACCATTCAAAAGATACATCAGTAAATGGTTGTTTGTCTCTGTGTCAGCCCTGCAATGATCTAGCGACTTGTCCAGGGTGTACCTGGATTGTGAGAATTTCTTTGCTCCTGGGCTCCCCCTATAGTTGTGAAGTGTAAGTCACTTTTATGCCACTGTCGTAAATACAAATCATGCTTTAAACTCCCCTCATGGACAACTGTAAACATGTATTTGTTGACAAGCTGAAGGATACAGAATCAGCAGAAGCCAAAGAGTTGAGTAATATTACAGGATTTTACACAAATAAGGCCCACTCCACAAGATTACTGAATAGCTTCATCGACCAGGCTGTCAGGATGCTGAACTCTGTCCACTACCTACCCCCAACCCCGGTCTGTAACACATTCATTCACACAAGAAACTCTATCTCATCCGTTTGCACATCGCACTACAATCATTTGCATTACTGTTGTATCTACTGCTATTGCTCATTTGCACTACTGCTCATATACACCTCATAAGCTACTCTTCTAAGCACCTTCTCCGTTACAGATATTGTACTGTATTTGCACTACTGCTATTTTGTACATTGATTTTAGAGTGTATTTTTTTACCTATATTATCTATATTTTATAAATATTTATATATTTTTTTCTTAATATAATTTTTTTTTCTCTGATTTTACAAGTAAGGTGAGAGAGAAATGGCATTTCGATTCTCCTATATGTCCTGGATATATAGTGAATTGACAATAAAATTATTTAAATCTTTGAACCTTTGAATAGTTTTATTTATTGTGAGATCAGAGAACACTAGCATAACAAAATGAATAACAAAAAAGAATAACAGAGATTTAGTTTTGCTGAAACATGTTGTTTACATTTTCAGGGCATATACTTTGTTTGCTAAGCGTTTGAATGTAGAGTAGGTGTGTAATTAAATAAAATGTTGTTGGTGACAGGATATGGTCACATACTGCACATGATATACATTAGGCAGTGCAATTTATTACAAGCTACCTGAGATTTGCAAGGTTGCAAGCTTTCAAGGCTTATTTGGCATGCGATTGGTTAGTCTTTGTCAAATGTTTTGGCGTGAGATTAATTAATTTATTTGCATGCTAGCCGTAGACAGGACTGAGGTTAGATGAATTTGTCATGTGGAAAAACTATAAATCTCCATGAGACAGGGATAACATTGATAAGATTACAGCCTACTTCATAATTTTTCATGAAGAACATTAGCATGGATGTACCCTCTGCTGTCAGATTATCATTGTTTTCCATGCACCATGAGATAGATCACAACTTATGTCTTGAAGTAAACATGCATGCTCATATATATATATACCACTGTACTATCCAGCTGATATATATATATATATATATATATATATATATATATATATATATATATATTTTTTTTTTTAGGCAAAGTTTCCACACAACTCAGAATAGTAGCATCTTGAGTGAACATAACCAGAATCATACTAACACCGACATATCTAATGCTGGGGGATGCTAACAGACAAAGAACAGCTAGTCAACTAAGTTAACGTTACAAGTCTTGGATGCTCCTGACACAAAGTGATGTAAACCTGGGTAGCAAACTCACCAACAAAGCTAGGCAGCATCCAACACGAGCACTTATTACCAGTACCAAAGTCAAGTTTATTTTTATAGCGCTTTTAACAATAAACATTGTCGCAAAGTAGCTTTACAGAATTTTAATGACTTTAAACATGAGCTAATTTTATGCCTAATCTTTCCCCAATGAGCAAGCCTGTGGCGATGGTGGCAAGGAAAAACTCCCTCAGACGACATGAGGAAGAAACCTTGAGAGGAACCAGACTCAAAAGGGAACCCACCCTCATTTGGTTGATAACTGACAACATGATTATAACATTTTTTAACAGTTTTAACATGAAGTCTGTTTTGCTGATGTTATAACTCTTCATTGATGGAAACGAGTACAAAACTGTTCATGACAACTGCAGTCCTAAAGTTAGCAAGTCAAATGAAGTCCTCAGCCATAAAAACATTACTGTAAGTGTCCAGAGCATCTTCCAAGTGTGACTTTCAACTGTCCGCATGGGGCCGTCCTCCACAGGAGCTATGTGATGAGACTCCAGCTAGACATAGGGTATCAGGATGGCTCAGGCAGGTCCGAGGGGCAGAAGAGGTCAGCACCTCAATCCCAGGATTGACATGTAACTCAGAGGGACAGACAGGGGGAGGGGGGAGAGAACGAGAGAGAAAACACAAGTTGTTAGCTATGCCCAATGTCACCTGATATTGAACAGTATACATTTTGTGCTGAGTGCAAGCAGGGACTCTGGCAAAACTAACTATGACAGCATAACTAAAAGGGGAGAGCCAGAAGGTAACACAGGCATGAGAGCGCCCCAGGACATAAAGCAGCCAGCCACTATACCGTCAACAAACTCAAGTGAGCAAGCGAGTGGGGGACTGACAACATCCATACATCCCAGTTTACCGAAACACTCTATGTCTGAGGACACTCCAGATCTACTCCTTTACCTCATAAACACCATTAATAAAAGGCTTGACTAAACAGATATGTTTTCAGCCTAGACTTAAACACTGAGACTGTGTCTGATTCCTGAACACTACTTGGAAGGCTGTTCCATAACTGTTGGGCTTTGTAAGAAAATGCTCTGCCCCCTGATGTAGCCTTCACTATACGAGGTACCAGCAGATAGCCTGAACCTTTTGATCTAAGTAGATGTGGCGGGTCATAAAGGACCAGAAGTTCGCTCAGGTACTGTGGCGCGAGACCATTCAGTGCTTTAAAGGTCAATAGTAGTACAGTATTTTATAAACAATACAAAATTTGATTTCGTATTTCGTATCGTATTTGATTTCGAGCCAATGCAGTGTGGATATGACAGGGGTGATGTGGTCATAGTTTCTAGTTCTAGTAAGGACTCTTGCTGCTGCATTTTGAACTAACTGGAGCTTGTTTATGCACATATTGGAACATCCAGACAGTAAGGCATTACAATAATCCAACCTGGAGGTTTTTCTGTGTCATGTAGTGACATTAAATTTCTTATCTTAGCAATATTTCTGAGATGAAAGAAAGCTATCTGGGTAATGTTATCGATATGAGTTTCAAATGACAAACTGGGGTTAATTATCACCCCGAGGTCTTTTACTGCTGCATGTGAAGAAACAGAAAGGCAATCCAGAGTTACTGTGTAATCAGAAAACCTACTTCTAGCTGCATGTGGTCCTAGTACAAGTACTTCAGTCTTGTCAGAGTTAAGCAGAAGGAAGTTACTAAGCATCTAGTGTCTAATGTCCTTTACACATTCCTCAATTATATTAAGCTGGTGTCTCTCATCTGGTTTTGCAGAAACATACAACTGTGTGTCATCAGCATAATAGTGGAAACTAATACCATGCTTATGAATAATATCACCCAGAGGTAACATATACAGTGGGGCAAAAAAGTATTTAGTCAGTCACCAATTGTGCAAGTTCTCCCACTTAAAAAGATGAGAGAGGCCTGTAATTTTCATCATAGGTATACCTCAACTATGAGAGACAAAATGAGAAAAAAAAATCCAGAAAATCACATTGTCTGATTTTTAAAGAATTTATTTGCAAATTATGGTGGAAAATAAGTATTTGGTCAATAACAAAAGTTCATCTCAATACTTTGTTATATACCCTTTGTTGGCAATGACAGAGGTCAAACGTTTTCTGTAAGTCTTCACAAGGTTTTCACACACTGTTGCTGGTATTTTGGCCCATTCCTCCATGCACATCTCCTCTAGAGCAGTGATGTTTTGGGGCTGTCACTGGGCAACATGGACTTTCAACTCCCTCTAAAGATTTTCTATGGGGTTGAGATCTGGAGACTGGCTAGGCCACTCCAGGACCTTGAAATGCTTCTTACGAAGCCACTCCTTTGTTGCCCGGGCAGTGTGTTTGGGATCATTGTCATGCTGAAAGACCCAGCCACGTTTTATCTTCAATGCCCTTGCTGATGGAAGGAGGTTTTCACTCAAAATCTCACGATACATGGCCCCATTCATTCTTTCCTTTACATGGATCAGTCGTCCTGGTCCCTTTGCAGAAAAACAGCCCCAAAGCATGATGTTTCCACCCCCATGCTTCACAGTAGGTATGGTGTTCTTTGGATGCAACTCAGCATTCTTTCTCCTCCAAACACGACAAGCTGAGTTTTTACCAAAAAGTTCTATTTTGGTTTCATATGACCATATGACATTCTCCCAATCCTCTTCTGGATCATCCAAATGCTCTCTAGCAAACTTCAGATGGGCCTGGACATGTACTGGCTTAAGCAGGGGGACACGTCTGGCACTGCAGGATTTGAGTCCCTGGCGGCGTAGTGTGTTACTGATGTTAGCCTTTGTTACTTTGGTCCCAGCTCTCTGCAGGTCATTCACTAGGTCCCCCCGTGTGGTTCTGGGATTTTTGCTCACCGTTCTTGTGATCATTTTGACCCCACTGGGTGAGATCTTGCATGGAGCCCCAGATCAAGGGAGATTATCAGTGGTCTTGTATGTCTTCCATTTTCTAATAATTGCTCCCACAGTTGATTTCTTCACACCAAGCTGCTTACCTATTGTGGATTCAGTCTTCCCAGCCTGGTGCAGGTCTACAATTTTGTTTCTGGTGTCCTTTGACGGCTCTTTGGTCTTGGCCATAGTGGAGTTTGGAGTGTGACTGTTTGAGGTTGTGGACAGGTGTCTTTTATACTGATAATGAGTTCAAACAGGTGCCATTAATACAGGTAACGAGTGGAGGACAGAGGAGCCTCTTAAAGAAGTTGTTACAGGTCTGTGAGAGCCAGAAATCTTGCTTGTTTGTAGGTGACCAAATACTTATTTTACTGAGGAATTTACCAATTAATTCATTAAAAATCCTACAATGTGATTTCCTGGATTCTTTCCCCCTATTCTGTCTCTCATAGTTGAAGTGTACCTATGATGAAAATTACAGGCCTCTCTCATCTTTTTAAGTGGGAGAACTTGCACAATTGGTGGCTGACTAAATACTTTTTTGCCCCACTGTATAAAGAAAAAAGCAGTGGACCCAAGACAGAACCTTGCGGAACACCAAACTTTACATCAGTATGTCTAGAAAAATCACCATTTACATCAACATACTGATAGCAATCATTTAAATAAGAGCTGAGCCAGGAGGGGGCTGTTCCCTTAACTCCCACAACATTTTCTAGTCTATCCAAAAGAATGGAATGATCAATGGTATCAAATGCTGCACTAAGGTCAAGCAACGCAAGCAGCGAGACACAGCCCTGATCAGATGCCAGCTGTAGGTCATTTACTACTTTAACCAGTGCTGTCTTAGTGCTATGATGAGGTCTAAATCCTGACTGATACATTTCATGGATGTTATTCCTATGTAAATATGAGCATAACTGCTGTGCGACAGCTTTTTCTAGGATCTTTGAGATAAAGGGGAGGTTTGATATTGGCCAATAATTGGACAGCTGACAGGGATCAAGGTCAGGGGTTTTTTTAATCAGGGGGTTGATACCTGCAAGTTTAAAGGATTTGGGTACATAGCCAATCCTAAGAGAAGAATTTATTACTTTTAGAAGCAGTTCAATTACTTCAGGTATTATCTGTTTGAATAGATATGTAGGTAAGGGATCTAGTACACAAGTTGAGGATTTTGACGCGGAGATTAATGAAAGTAGTTCGATTTCTCTAAGGGGAGTAAAACATTCTAATTGCTGATCTGATACAGTTATATTGCTAACTACAGGGTCACTTACATTGTCACTTAAGTTGTCTGACCTTAAATTAGTAGTTTGAATTTTTTGTCAGATATTTTCAATTTTGTCATTGAAAAAATTCATGAAGTCGTTGCTACTACATCCTGCAGGTGTGCATGTGTCTATAGTGGACTTATTCCTGGTTAATTTTGCTACAGTAAATAGGAATCTAGGATTATTTTTGTTATCTTCTATTAGGGAGGAGAAAGATGTTGATCTAGCAGCATGAAGAGCTTTTCTATACTTCAGGAAGCTCTCCTTCCAAGCTAATTTGAATTCTACCAATTTTGTTTGACGCCATTTACATTCCAATTTTTGAGTGGTCTGTTTTAAAGTGTAAGTGTCATCATTATACCAGGGTGCTAATTTTTTTCTCTCTGATCATTTTCCTTTCGAAGTGAATATTAAAATCTCAGACAACTAAAGCTGTGTCTAAGGAAATAACCAGGTCTGAGATAAAATCTGCAAATTCAGAAAGAAACTCAGAATATGCCCCCGGGGGCCTGTAAATAATAAGTAATGGAATTAACTGGGTAGACTTATTTTTTTGAGGCTACATACATTATATTAGTATGAAGAACTTCAAATGTATTAAATTTATAACCAGGTTTTTGTGTTACACCTAGATAATTATAAATAACCGTGACGCCTCCTCCTCTGCCAGTTAGACGAGGCTGGTGTATATAACTGTATACAGGAGGACTAGCTTCATTTAATGCTATATATTCATTTGGCTTAATCCATGTTTCAGTTAAACACAGTACATTAAACTCCTGATCAGTAATAAATTAATTAACAATTAGTGCTTAGATGTAAGACATCTAGTATGTTAATAGCCCTACAGTCAGTATGATCTAATTATATGTGTGTGTGTGTGTGTGTGTGTATGCAGTGCTCAGCATAAATGAGTACACCCCCTTTGAAAAGTAACATTTTAAACAATATCTCAATGAACACAAACAATTTCCACAATGTTGACAAGACAAAAGTTTAATATAACATCTGTTTAACTTATAATGTGAAAGTAAGGTTAATAATATAACTTAGATTACACATTTTTCAGTTTTACTCAAATTAGGGTGGTGCAAAAATGAGTACACCCCACAACAAAAACTACTACATCTAGTACTTTGCATGGTCTCTATGATTTTTAACGACAGCACCAAGTCTTCTAGGCATGGAATGAACAAGTTGGTGACATTTTGCAACATCAATATTTTTCCATTCTTCAACAATGACCTCTTTTAGTGACTGGATGCTGGATGGAGAGTGATGCTCAACTTGTCTCTTCAGAATTCCCCGTAGGTGTTCAGTTGGGTTCAGATCAGGAGACATACTGCACGGGCGGTTGCTCTAAGACAACGAGGGAGGCTCAGCCTCCTCTAAAAATGACGAACATCGTGTAGGATGAATTGCGCTAGGCTTATGTTATAGCCGACCTTATAACATTGCTATTTCAGATCCAGAATCATAGAAATATATGTGCTCAACCCAACTACAGTGCGAAATCATTCCGTTTTAACTTTCCCCAGTTCGTCTAATGTGTGCGTGAGTTTTTCCCCCTCGTGACAACACGATGCAGCCCAGCCTCAGTGGACTTCAATGGCATTTGGGAGCTATGCGCTTTTCAATATCAAAATGCAAGACGATTATTGGACAAATACTGCGAAAATGCCCGCCCACGGACTCCCAGTCTCACAGTGGGAGGGACATGGCAAAGCTTTCCGCGAGGAGACTGGTGATTGGTGAAAGCGGCTGGATATTTTCTTTGATTGACAGCTCGTTTCAAATATAGACAGGCAGCGGTGAATTTCAGTTCAGTCCCATGCAGATTCGCAAGTGGTGTGGTGTATTGTAAGAGATCAGCTTACATTTCGATTTCATTCATTACATATGGTTTCTACCAGCTTTTTTAGTTTGTATATATTTTCATTGTAAATAAAGTGTAAATATAGTGTTGTCAAGTTTGCTGTCTTAGTTCCAGAAATTTCGTTTATTTGAGTGACTGAACTTGAGGGGGCTAGTCAGCTAGCAAGAAAGCTGCGCACGGATGCCAAGCATTGTTGATTTAATTTTGGCGAAGCCATTTGCCAGTCTTCCTTTCAAGGAAAAAATTAAAATTAAAGAGCAGGGTAGACCAATGCCTCAAATTGACTTGGTGAAAAAGGTAGGGAATAATACTCGTTCCTTTCAGCTCTCCTGGTATGAGAAAGTGAATTGGCTAACAGCAAGTGACCCACATCAACAACAGTAAATAGGCTCCTTTAGTAATATGTCATGGATGGACCAAAAATATAGAATCTATTTAAAATGTTTATGCTGAGTATATTATATTGGAATATATATTTTTCTGGATATGAATTAAACACAGCTACAATTTGGAAAACATTTTTAAACAAAAACACAGCCGAGAACATTTCACACTACAGACCTGGATTAAAAGTGAAGGGTTATCAAAATTGTCAATAAAACATTTCTCAGTCAAAATAAGTAAAATATAGGGAAAGTGTCATTGAATGAAATGTGTGGCACCCAGCTCTATGTTTGGCTCCCCAAGGTCAGTGCTTGTGCCTATTCCAGAACACTCTGCTGTTACTGCTGAGGTTCCTGACAAAGAGCTGCTTTCAATAATGATCAATTTTTAAACAACATGCCACAATTTTAAAATATAAAATGTTAAAATATACCCCCCCCCCAACACCACCATCATGTTTATTGGACTGTAGGCTAATGGGCCAGAAGAACCTGTTATTTCACAGTTTGTGACTCTGCCAACAATCAGCCAGATCAGAGGCAAGAGTATGGGCAAAATTGATGTTTTTTCTTTTTTCTTTTAAAATCTGGAAATATCGTAACCGACCAGCCTCCCCTGTTTGAAAGACTACCAGCCGCCACTGGCATAGAATAGAATATAGAATAGAATGCCTTTATTGTCACTATACACATGTACAATGAGATTAAAGCATCTCCAATAACAGTGCAAACAACGTGTAGAGAGGGAGAGAGAGAGGAAGGGGGGAAGGGAAAAGAGAGGAAAGGAAAAAAAGGGGGGGTAAGGTGCACAGTCTGAGGTGTATGTGTTGTGTTACACATTATGGAGTGAGGTATTGCACATATAAAGTATTGCATAGTGACAGTCACATTGTAAATTATTGCACGAGAGAGTCACATTATAAGATAAAATATTACACATTATGAATTATTGCAAGGTAAGGTAAGGTGCACAGTCCTGAGGTGTATGTGCTGTGTGTAAGGTGCACAGTCCTGAGGTGCATGTGTTGCGTTTCACATTTTGGAGTGTGGTATTGCACATTATAAAAGTATTGCATAGAGAGTCACCTTATAAAGTACTGCACATTTATAAATTAGTAAAATAGTAAAATAAAATAGACTATAAAGTCAGAGCATATCCGAGTTCAGGGCGGTTATGGCTTTTGGAAAGAAGCTGTTTTTTAATCTATTTGTCTTTGCCCTGATGCACCTGTAGCGCCTCCCTGAGGGCAACAGGTCGAACAGATCAAAGCCAGGGTGGGAGCTGTTCTTAATAATATTCTTAGCTCTGCTAAGGCAGCGGGAGGTGTAAATGTCCATCAGGGAGGGGAGAGGGCATACTGTACTTGGCCACTGAATCACTTTCACCCTGTTCTTCTTCAGCAATCCAACAGTGGCCTTAGATGTGTGTTTAGTCATGTTGGAAAAGTGCACGACAACCAAGGGCACAGAGTGATGGTAGCATCTTCTCTTTCAGTATAGAGCAATACATCTGTGAATTCATGATGCCATCAGTGAAATGCAGCTCCCCGACACCAGCAGCACTCATGCAGCCCCACATAAGGACACTGCCACCACCATGTTTCACTGTAGGCACCATGCATTTTTCTTTGTATTCCTCACCTTTGTGATGCCATACAGTTTTGAAGCCATCAGTTCCAAAAACATTTATCTTGGTCTCATCACTCCAGAGTATAGAGTCCCAGTAGTCTTCATCTTTGTCAGCATGGGCCCTGGCAAACTCTAGGCAGGCTTTTTTGTGCCTGGGCTTTAGGAGAGGCTTCTTTTGTGGATGGCATCCATGCATGCCATTCCTCTGCAGTGTACACTGTATTGTGTCATGGGAAATAATCACCCCAGTTTGGCTTTCTACTTCTTTAGATAACTACAGTGAACTTGCATGCCGATTTTCTTCAACACTTCTCATCAGAAGACGCTCCTGTCGAGGTATTAACTTCCGTGGACGACCTGAACATCTCTGTGAGATGGTTGCAGTTCCATCTTTCCTAAATTTTTGCACTGCTTTTGCTACAGTATTCTGACTGATAAGTAAAGCTTTGTAGCCTTCCTCATTGTAGCCTTCAACTTTGTGGTGTAAAGAAATTATTTTCTTTGGGGAATTCTGAAGAGACAAGTTGAGCATCACTCTCTATCCAGCATCCAGTCACTAAAAGAGGTCATTGTTGAAGAATGGAAAAAGATTGATGTTGCAAAATGTCACCAACTTGTTCATTCCATGCCTAGAAGACCTGGTGCTGTCATTAAAAATCATAGAGGCCATATAAAGTACTAGATGTAGTAGTTTTTGTTGTGGGGTGTGCTCATTTTTGCACCACCCTAATTTGAGTAAAACTGAAACTAGATAGAACTCGACGCCAATGGTGTCGATGGGGATGCCTCCACCTGGTAGACAACACGCCTTATTAAGTTGTGATTTGGGGATGGACATTTGACCTCACAGTAATCTTGACCTGGTGAAATTACTTGTATTAGCCTTGGAGATATTGTGTTCACAAGGCTTTCGGACAGACATTTGACCTCACCGTGACCTTGACCTTAGACCTTTTGATCTCAAAATCTAATCAGTTCATCCTTGTCCCCAAATGCACAAATGGTGAAAGTTTGGTGAAACTCCTTTCATCTGCCTTGGAGATATTGTGTTCACAAAGTTCTCGGACAGACATTTGACCTCACAGTGACCTTGACCTTAGACCTTTTGATCTCAAAATCTAATCAGTTCATGTTTGTCCCAAAGCGCACAAATGGTGAAAGTTTGGTGAAATTCTTTTCATCAGCCTTTGAGATATTGCGTTCACAAGGTTTCGGGACGGACGCACGCACGCACGGACGTTAGACCTTTTGATCTCAAAATCTAATCAGTTTATCTTTGTCCCCAAATGCACAAATGGTGAAAGTTTGGTGAAATTCCTTTGATTTGCCTTGGAGATATTGTGTTCACAAGGTTCTCGGACATACATTTGACCTCACAGTGACCTTGACCTTAGACCTTTTGATCTCAAAATCTAATCAGTTTATCCTTGTCCCCAAATGCACAAATGGTGAAAGTTTGGTGAAATTCCTTTCATCTGCCTTGGAGATATTGTGTTCACAAGGTTTTCGGACAGACGACACATAGTGGCGGAGGCATAAAAATGTGTAATCTAAGTTATATTATTAACCTTACTTTCACATTATGTTAAACAGATGTTATATTAAACTTTGTCTTGTCAACATTTTGGAAATTGTTTGTGTTCATTGAGATATTGTTTAAAATGTTACTTTTCAAAGGGGGTGTACTCATTTATGCTGAGCATTGTATATGTATACACTGGAACAAACTCTCTGAGTATTTCTACTTTTTTTGTTTAGCTCAGGGAACAGACACAGTCTCGATGTAGTGGACCCTGAGTGACGACTCTGTGCAGCTAGCAGACAGTTGGTTTAGCCTGTTCATCTGCTCCCTGGCCTTGGCTCTGGATTGTCAGAAGTTAACTAGACCTGTTATGAGACAATGAGCTATGCAGCAAGAAATGAGAGCAGCATCTTCCCGAGTGGATGGATACCGTCCTGCCCTAACAGGCCAGCAGTGCCCTCAAAATTAGTCCAATTATCTATAAAGCCCACACTGTTCTCAGAGCACCACCTGGACAACCAGCAGTTCAGCGACCATAACCTGCTGTAAGCTATATTGCCACACTGCATTGGGATGGGGCCAGAGCATACTACAGCATTGGACATCGCCTTCACTAATTTAAACACCTCTACAAAGTTACTCTTGGTAACCTCAGACTGACAAAGGCGTATATCATTAGATCCTACATGGATAACTATCTTTGAGAACCTGTGCTTGCCTAGGACCCTAAGATTATCTGCTATGTCTGGCGCCCTGGCTCCCGGTATACACCTGACTAAAGCTGCTGGTGCCCCTAAAGGCTGAGCTAATTTCACATGCCGTATGATAGAGTCCCCTATAACCAGAGCTCTTTCAGGTTTCTCAGTGGGTGCATCACTAAGGAGGGCAAACCTGTTCGATGCGTGAAGTGGAGAGGAGTGGTGCTCCCGTGGGCGAGCCTCAGCAGTAGCTTTGGCTCTACGCTTATGCCGCCGAGTCATCACCCATTCGCCCCGCTGTAAGGGCTCTAATGCTGGAGTGAGTCAGAAGGAGTGAGTCAGAAATAGCATTCAGATGAGTGTGATTTACTTTGTGGGAAATGCAGCACCCATTTATACTCTCCCAGCTCCTTGTGGGGGGTAGGTGGGTGCTCTGTTTAGCATGCTCCAGCCATGTCAAGTTGTGTCTCTTCACTCCTCGGCCACGTGGCTGCTGCTAGTCGAAAATTTTGGTGCTAAAACAGCACTGCTTCTTCAGCACTGGGACAGAGTGGAGTGGGTGGTGTATGTTCAGCACCACTGAGGCAGCCAGGTGAGGAGTTCTTGCCGCTTGTGTGTAAGGGCTGCTGGCCAGCTGTCGCTACAGTCGACAACTTTGCTAACACAGCTAATCATCAAGCAAGTGCAACAATACAAGACATAGCAAGGCAGCTAATGTAATAGTGCTTACTAGTTCAGCAGAAAGAAGGCCAGCTCGGCGTTTGTCTTGCAGCCTTTTATCGCTCTTAGCTCTCGCCAATGAGTAAAACCCAGTCCAAGATTTACTCTTGTCCAGTCTCTTGCTTGGCCACTCTCTCTTTTTATCCTCCATAGGGGATATAGAAATGGGTTCTGTCCGTCCAGCTGTCTGTCCAGTCACGTTTTCATTTCCGGGCCATATCTTTAAAACTACTGAAGATATCTTCATGAAACTTTGTATACATATCAAGCAACATGTGAACTGGTGCCTTTTGCCATTTTGGATTTTTGAAAAAAAAAAAGCGTTTTTCAAATTTTAATTTCAAAAAGTAGATTGTGACTTAGTTTCTAAGAGTAATGTTCATTTCCAGAGCATATCCAAAACTATTCATGATGTGGATTTTAAACTTGGTAGGCTATGCATGTAAACAAGATGATGCAGATGTGCCTTTTCATACTAAGAAATTTGAGAAATTTTAATTTTTCATGTTTCCATGGAAACAATTTCAAACTTGGTCCCTCAGGTTAGTCTCAGGGGTAGGTTTTGTTTCCGGAGCAGAACTTGAAAACTATGAGTGGTATGGTCTTGAAAGTTGGTATATGTGTTGATTAAGTAATGTATATGTGCCTTTTGATACTAAGAAATGTGAGAAATTTAAATTTTTAGCTCACCTGGACCAAAGGTCTGGTGGGTTTATGCCATGGGCTGCTGAGGTTAGTGTAAAGAGGTAGGGTTGATTTCCTGCAGCAGAACTTGAAAAATGTGGCAAATAATATCTCAAAACTTGGTATATAGTTGGTATATAGGGCGGGGGATATAGATGACTCTGTCTTCTTGTTCCCTGTCTTCCTGGATTCATCCAACAGCTTCATCTTTGTTCTCTTTGCCTCTGCCATGATGTCCATACTCTGAACACCACTCTAGCTTTTTCTTATACTGTAGCTTGCTCTCTGAAGACCCATAGATATTGACGTGTGACATGGTGCCATAAAGCATTACACAGTTCTCGAGAGAGGTCTGTGGGACGAGCCAGCAGAGTTACATTGTGCTGTAATTGGTGAACTGGGTATGGACTCAGGATGGAAGACAAACAATTCTCCTTACTACAAGGCATTGTACCATCAAAATTATTTTGAAGCTGATATTTTAAGGTGGGCGGCACGGTGGTGTAGTGGTTAGCCCTGTCGCCTCACAGCAAGAAGGTCCGGGTTCGAGCCCCGTGGCCGGTGAGGGCCTTTCTGTGCGGAGTTTGCATGTTCTCCCCGTGTCCGCGTGGGTTTCCTCCGGGTGCTCCGGTTTCCCCCAAAGACATGCAGGTTAGGTTAACTGGTGACTCTAAATTGACCGTAGGTGTGAATGGTTGTCTGTGTCTATGTGTCGGCCCTGTGATGACCTGGCGACTTGTCCAGGGTGTACCCCGCCTTTTGCCTGTAGTCAGCTGGGATAGGCTCCAGCTTGCCTGCGACCCTGTAGAACAGGATAAAGAGGCTAGAGATAATGAGATGAGATGTTGCTTTAAGAGAATGATTGCTTTAACATGATTTTCTGTGCTGCCCATTGGTATTATGAAAACTATCTCTGTGCAGTTAACACATTATATATCTTTTGGGTTGGTCTAGCAGACCCTTTTTAAAAACAGGAACTTGTGGGTCACATTTAATGAGTTACAATTGCTACAGTATATATTTCATCCTAGAAAACCAGCTTAAAAATAACTTTTTATAACAATATTAGGACACAACAAACCCTAGTAATAATGAAGAAATGGTAAAAGCCCATTTTTTTTCATGATCAAAGTGTGCATTATTGGCATGTAGATTCTATTTTTCCATTCAGTTCATTGCTCATTGGCTTCTCTGTTAATGACATACTATACAGTATGCTTATGCCACTGATCCTCATACTCCTTTATAAATATTATTTACATTCAATGCAGAAAATGTCAGTCTTATGACAACAGTCTTAAAAATTGTTGGGGTTGTTTGGAGTTGCAGCAAAAGTGCTAGTACTTAACCCATCCATTATCCATAACCACTTATCCTGTGCAGGGTCACAGGCAAGCTGGAGCCTATCCCAGCTGACTACAGGTGAGAAGCGGGGTACACCCTGGACAAGTCACCAGGTCATCGTAGGGCTGACACATAGAGACAAACAGCCATTCACACTCACATTCACACCTACGGTCAATTTAGAGCCACCAGTTAGCCGAACCTGCATGTCTTTGGAGGAAACCCACACAGACATGGGGAGAACATGCAAACTCCACGCAGAAAGGCCCCCGTCAGCCACTGGGCTTGAACCCAGAACCTTCTTGCTGTGAGGTGACAGTGCTAACCACTACACCACCGTGCTGCCACTAAAGATGAAATATTGTAGTTAAAAAAAAAAATTGTCAGAAATTGTTTCTTATGTTTCTTGACCAATTAAATAGCCAGGAGCCATCTACAGGTTCAGATGCACAGGTTCTTCAACCTGTACATACTTTTCCAATTAATTTTAATAATTATTGAATGATTGAATAATAGTTACAGGGTTAGCTCAACTCTGAATATGACACATAGTTACTTACATACTTAAACCTGTACTGTACTTGAACACAAAATATCTAAAATATTCGCAGTCCCAAACATGTACCATATTACATTAGATTATTGGCATTTAGCAGAGGCTTTTATCCAGAGTGACATACAACATACCCCAGGCAACCAGGGATTAGGTGCTTTGCTCAAGGGCACTTCAGACATTCCTGCTGGTCCAGGGAATCAAACCAGTGACCTTCTGGTCCCAAAGCTGTTTCTCTAACCATTAGGCCATGGCCTATGTATATTACATATATAGTATATTTCATAAATAGTTATCTGACAATATTTTGTGCATTTGTACTTGAAGCTTACGGTGTTGATGTGTGGTTATTGTGCAGATTTATCCGGATGAGGGTCACTTCCTGTCAGAACAGAGTCGGCAGCATGTCGCGGCATCTCTAAGTAGCTACTTCCGATCCTGCCTGCAGGAGGACATCTTCCCACTCAGTGATGAAGAAGAGGAAGAAGAGGAGTAGGCTTAAGAGTGTATAAACAGCAGGACCTTTACACACACACACACACACACACACACAGACACACACACCTTCATCTACACAGACCTGTGTAACACACACACACACACACACACACACACACACCACTGCTCCCTGTAGGATCCCACCTGACAGAGGCCTGCAGCTCTAAATGGAACAATTTTTAGATTTGAGATAAGAAGTGTGTATGTGTGTGCGCATGCACTTGTGTGCGTGCGTGCATGTGTGTTTGATGAGATATGTATATATGCATGTGGGTTTATGTGTTGATGTTTAGACAATATGGATTTCGAGATATGGGCCTAAAAGGTGTGTAGGTGTTTTCATGTGTGTGTGTGTGTGTGTGTGTGTAGATTCTTGCTGATAATGGACATTTGTAACTGGAAATGAACTTGGTTGCTACAACAACAACTGAAATTTCACATATCAGAAATCACTGCTATTTTACACCGGATGCTTCATGCTTGGACCAAACACAGCACAGATTTTCAATTGAATCCTGATTTAGCCTATCACACCGCAGAATGTCTGTTTGTGTGGACCTGATCCAGTCACAGAGCTGCATGTTTGTGTTTGTTTTTTTCTTCAAATCTGTGTGCGGTAGACACCAGGACAAAAGCACTGTACTTTCTTATCACACAAGAAAATGCTCACTGTTTCCATGGTAACAACCTTTATCAAGAAGAAGAAGTGGCGTTTCCATCAACAAGCTTGAAACCACATTGACAGGTTGAAACAAACAATGAGGTTGACTCTTGTGCGTGCGTGCGCACACACACACACATACACACACACACACAGGACTTGACTGAATGCTGTAAAAATCAGATGCCCTGTCCACACACAAAACTGTGTCCAACAGATGAACATATTTATTTCAGTAGGACATATTTCTCGATGAATATTTCTTTATTGTAGCTCAAACATCACTGATTTCAGCTAATAACTGCTACCTGATGTGATCACTGTGAGTCTCCTAGTCCTCTGATTCCTGAGTCTCTTACAATGTCTGTGCAAATAAATGTTTCATCTCTACAGATTTCCCACAGAAGTGGGTTACTTTTAGCCAGAGTGTTGGGAGTTGGATATATTACATCTCAAAATTCAAATGAAAGTCTTTACTTACCATGTATGTCTTTACAAGTCCTACACCAAACTGACTGCCAAATCACAACTCAAATCACAAATGCATGTGGCCATGGAAACACCCAACACACACCTTAATTCTGCATGCACTAACTGCCATAGAGGTGGAAGCGGATTAACTGTGTCTCCTGGTCCCATTCACAATATAAACTCTGTACATTTCTGTATGCAGTATGATGATGATGATCTGTAATAATGTGAAATGTTTTGATAAGCTATAAATACTGCTTTGTTTAAATGTATTGCATGGTAATACTAAAATGTTACAGTACAGTTGGTTCTGGTAGTCATGAGTGGACTTTAAAAGCAACGTATAGTGTGGAAGGACTGCGAGTTGGCCTAGTGGTTAGCGTGTCTGCCTCTTGACCGGGAGATCGCGAGTTCATAAAAATGGTCTGGTAAGGCATGCTGCAATACAGATGAGAGTGGGGAAGTCAAACTCTCGTGGTTACCAGAGGACTAGCCCCCCACTGTAACCCTAGCTGTATAGGCAAGAGGCCGAGAGCTATCGAAACGGACATTGGTGCCGCACCCATACGCCTTAAGAGTTGGTTAATACTGGGACAGGAGACTGCCTGGGAAGACCAGGGGCCGCATTACAGAAAGTTCCTAACTTGAGAATCTCATCTTATCTGTCTAGTTCCCGTGGCAACGGCACTTTAGGATCATATTTAGGAAAAGGCTATTACAGAACAGCCGTTCTTAACTCTGTTGTCCTATCCTATCTCAAGTTAAGAAAAGTGTATTACAGAAGCATCCTAACTTCTAAAAAAACTAAAAAATTCTTAAATACCCGTCCTAACTTTAGGATATCCCCACCGCTGTCCTAACTGTCATTTTTACTGTATAAATCAGCTAGTAGTCTACTATTAGACAGAATGGCAGGTATTTTGCTTTTGAGGCGACAACAACAACGTAACCGGAATTTGTTTATTGAAAGGCAGTTGGTAGACCAAAACGACGTTTTAAGGTTTGATGACAAAACTTTGATAAATCGCTACCGGTTACCCCAGGCCATGATCATACAGTTAGCTGATAAACTGCGGCCAGATTTAGAGAGGCCGACTCATCGACATGGGGCTCTCCCGGTTATAACGTTTCAATTTCATCCGGTTTAAAATTTAAAGCCCGTCGTTGTTTGTCCATACTGTTTACGTCTCTTGCTGTCTCGTGTCAAGTCGTCACTTGTAGCAGGGTATTGTTTCTGTTGTAGCAGCTAGCCAGAGATCACTGGACGTTACTTCACGAGACACAGTGTAGCTTTCGTTGCTAGGTAACAGACATTAAAGGCGATCATAGATGTTTCGATCGGTTATTTAGGAATCCTAACTCGAGATAAGATAAGAATCCTAAATGAAGTTAGGATTTGCTTCTGTAATACCAAACTGAAAAGAATCCTATCTCACAGCTGTCCCATCTTAACTTTTGACTTAAGATAGGAACTTTCTGTAATGCCGTCCCAGATTCTGGCATGAGAGGGACTTTGACTTTGATAGTGTGAAAGGCAAATTTTGTATTGTTTCTGGGCTGGTTTTCTTGACAACAGACATGGCAACCCTGCTCCAGACACATCAGGCGCTTCAGTTCATAAAGTATATTAATAAATCAATCCGTTCGTTCATTCACTGTCACTATAATCACCACTTTATCCTGGTCAAGTTTGTGGTGAGACTAAACCCTGAATTTGAAGCTAGTGTTTTGCAGGGCATCATGCACACACACCTTCACACAGTCACTCACACTTAGGAGCTATTTGCCATAACGGTCACCTATGACATGTTTTTGGGAGCTGGAAACCCACAGAGCCAGTAACTCAAGCTCAGGATTGAACACAGGACCCTTGAGCTGTGAGGTTGCATTATTACACTGATGGCATCAGATAGCAGTGATCGGTTACAGGTACTATTATTCAAGTAACAACAACAACAACAACAAGCTTGCTCATTCAGGAACATGTGCTACTTGAACAAAACACATTCACATGCTGGACACCAGTTTTCAGTTGTCACTAAATCACTTTGCATTATTTTGTTATCGTGTTTAAATTTCAAGTGTGTTACAGATTTGTGTGACAAAAGAGCAGTTCTATCACAGAAAATAAATTAGATGTAGGCAACAGATCACACATGGAGACGGATAACTTTAGAATAACAGTAGTGCTTCAGCATTCAGTGAAATGACTTTCTGGGTAGTTGTCATTAGTCTAGCTTATACCGGTAGGGTAATAGCACTGAAATGTACACAGCATGAAAAGGGATTGTTTTCTTTGTAATCTTTAGATATAAATTATTAAGCTGCTCCGAGCACATTAAAAGACTGAATGAGAGCATCATGCTGATGGCACAGCATGATATACTGGAAGCTTCTGTAGCTTTTGTGCAACTGAAACCTGTTCAGTGACCAATTATACAAAACATGAGTTGAATGCGGAAACTGTGTGAGAATATTCTGTACCATATTACCATGTTTAAATCCTTAGTGCGGTCATTAAAGTCATAGTGTGGACAGGCCCTGTGTAAGGGTGCATGTGTGTGTATATAGTAGACTCCAGAGATGGCGGTGTGATTTGTACAGAAAAGTGTATCCAGTACATACATACAGTATATTTTTGCGATTTATCAGATATAGTAGTTTAGCCAGCAGGGTGGATATTGTCATCAGTACATATCTGTGTTGATTTGATTGTTTATCTCTTTTGTAATTCAGATTGACTGACTGTTTTTCCTGCTTTATTTTCGTTTGTTTGGTTGGGATCAGGGCAATAAGAAGGAAGAGAGGTTGGAGGTTTGGGCCTTTCTGTCCTCGAGTAATGACTATAAATAAACAGCTCATCCAAACTGACCCAGACTCAGTGATGTTATATATTTGTCATCTCCCTATCATGAAAATCGATATTTATTACATTAATTTATACAGAAATAATGGTGGTGAAAGTGTACAGTAGAACAAGAGGGAAACCAAACCATGCATGCCTAAGAATAATTTCACAAAAGGCTATTTATTTTCATGTTTTATGAAAATCTTTGAAGTTTTCTTTTACAGGCTCGGCTATAGAAAACATCCTCTTCCCAGCTATGTGGCTTTGGCATTTTGCTCTAAAATAATCAATCACTCTTATACCTGGATTAACCAATTAGATCTGATAAACAAAAGCCTAGGTATAAATTACTTATATTAAAGTATTACAAGTACTATGTTACACTATCTTATATTAATTATCCTTACAATAAATATCATTGCATTAATTACTGTTAGTGTTGTGATATGCATTACATTTATTTTAATGTTTTATGTAACTTACATAGCTTAATTTTATAGCCAATACATTTACAATTCATTGAGTGAGTATTTATCTCAGGGCGGTGCGGTGGTGTAGTGGTCAGCACTGTCACCTCACAGCAAGAAGGTTCTGGGTTTGAGCCCAGCGGCTGATGAGGGCCTTTCTGTGTGGAGGTTGCATTTTCTCCCCGTGTCCGCGTGGGTTTCCTCTGGGTGCTCTGGTTTCCCCCACAGTCCAAAGATATGCAGGTTAGGCTAATTAGTGGCTCTAAATTGACCGTAGGTGAATTTAACCCTACTTTCTTTCATATAAACTTTGTTACAGATTTCTATTTTATGACTTTTACATTATCGAGTCAGTACAAAAAGATTTGAGTTCCAAACATTTATTTTCCAGCACAAAATTAAATGTTACAGAAAAGAAATGTTTCTATATTACATAAGAGACCATTTTTCAGATTAAAAAAGAAAACATAATGAAGGCTACTGAATTTTGGTGCAAAATTAAGAAGCAAGTGTGACAGTCAAAGTGTCCAGAAGAACTGTGGCTGCTTCTGTAAGATGCTCAGTAAAACCTACAGCTCATTTCCTTATAAAACTGCACTCATTGTACCTGAGACTACTATTTTTTTTAAAGCAAAGGGTCGTCTCACACCAAATATTGACTTTGTTTCATTTATGATGGCTTACTGCTGTATATAGTATTTTGTTTTAATGTTGAAACATTTCATTTAATTATTTTTAAGCCATTTTTGGTCGACAGCATTTCTTTACATGTGCCTAAGACTTTTGCACGGGGTGTATATATATATATATATATATATATATATATATATATATATAATTTGGGGTACATTCCATGCTTTATGTAGTCATGATGTTTCTAAATTTACCATTTTTGCTAAGCCTGCTTTTTAGTTGAGGGAGTCTTGCCCTGTGTCCAAAATCACTCATTAGCCTACTCACTATATAGTGAACTACAGTGGTGCTTGAAAGTTTGTGAACCCTTTAGAATTTTCTCTATTTCAGTATAAATATGACCTAAAACATCATCAGATTTTCACACAAGTCCTAAAAGTAGATAAAGAGAACCCAGTTAAACAAATGAGACAAAAATATTACACTTGGTCATTTATTTATTGAGGAAAATGATCCAATATTACATATCTGTGAGTGGCAAAAGTATATGAAACTTTGTTTTCAGTATCTGGTGTGACCCCCTTGTGCAGGAATAACTGCAACAAAATGTTTCCGGTAACTGTTGATCAGTCCTGCACACCGGCTTGGAGGAATTTTAGCCCATTCCTCCGTACAGAACAGCTTCAACTCTGGGATGTTGGTGGGTTTCCTCACATAAACTACTCACTTCAAGTCCTTCCACAACATTTCAATTGGATTAAAGTCAGGACCTTGACTTGGCCATTCCAAAACATTAATTTTATTCTTCTTTAACCATTCTTTGGTCAAACAACTTGTATGCTTAGGATCATTGTCTTGCTGCATGACCCACCTTCTCTTGAGATTCAGTTCATGGACAGATGTCCTGACATTTTCCTTTAGAATTTGCTGGTATAATTCAGAATTCATTGTTCCATCAATGATGGCAAGCCGTCCTGGCCCAGATGCAGCAAAACAGGCCCAAACCATGATACTACCACCACCATGTTTCACAGATGGGATAAGGTTCTTATGCTGGAATGCAGTGTTTTCCTTTCTCCAAACATAACGCTTCTCATTTAAACCAAAAAGTTCTATTTTGGTCTCATCCATCCACAAAACATTTTTCCAATAGCCTTCTGGCTTGTCCATGTGATCTTTAGCAAACTGCAGATGAGCAGCAATGTTCTTTTTGGAGAGCAGTGCCTTTCTCCTTGCAACCCTACCATGCACACCATTGTTGTTCAGTGTTCTCCTGATGGTGGACTCATGAACACTAACATTAGCCAATGTGAGAGATGCCTTCAGTTGCTTAGAAGTTACCCTAGGGTCCTTTGTGACCTCGCTGACTATTGCATACCTTGCTCTTGGAGTGATCTTTGTTGGCTGACCACTCCTGGGAAGGGTAATAATTGTCTTGAATTTCCTCCATTTGTACACAATCTGTCTGACTGTGGATTGGTGGAGTCCAAACTCTTTAGAGATGGTTTTGTATCCTTTTACAGCCTGATGAGCATCAACAACGCTTTTTCTGAGGTCCTCAGAAATCTCCTTTGTTCGTGCCATGATACACTTCCACAAACATGTGTTGTGAAGATCGGACTTTGATAGATCCCTGTTCTTTAAATAAAACAGGGTGCCCACTCACACCTGATTGTCATCCCATTGATTGAAAACACCTGACTCTAATTTCACCTTCAAATTAACTGCTAATCCTAGAGGTTCACATACTTTTGCCACTCACAGATATGTAATATTGGATCATTTTCCTCAAGAAATAAATGACCAAGTGTAATATTTTTGTCTCATTTGTTTAACTGGGTTCTCTTTATCTACTTTTAGGACTTGTGTGAAAATCTGATGATGTTTTAGGTCATATTTATGTAGAAATGTAGAAAATTCTAAAGGGTTCACAAACTTTCAAGCACCACTGTATATAGTGAGTTCGCCATTTTGTAGTGCTGTCCGAATGTATAGTGAGAATGATTACACCCTATATAGTGCACTCAAAGTATCCCCCAATGCATCATGAAAAGTAGTGTACAACCAATGGTCACTAACCAAGCAATATATCCCATCATGCATTGTGGTCACACTGAAAAAAAAGAGTGTGTTGGGGTGAATGGATGGAGCAAGAAACACATTATAAACGGACATTCAAATACAATTAAAAATAGTAAGAGAATAGAAAATAAGCTAAAATAGAATAAGACGGATAAAATACAAGAATAAAAGTTACAGTGCAGAGTGAGGAATTAATTAAGTTAAGCCTTAAGTTTGATTTAATAAAAGGCAGCGGCAAAGAAGAAAGGATTCAACCTTGATTTAAAAGAACTGAAAGATGCAGCAGACACAGAGTGCTTTGTATTTATTCATGTGGGAAATATGCTCAATATAATATGTATTTATCACAAAAATACATGCATGTATTTATTATTTTGAGGACCCACCAGCTGACTGGTCTGGCATGTTTTAATTGTGCGACAGTAATGACGTAAATAACAGCGCGACTGAGTAGTGTCCAAAAGTGTTTTTTTTTCTTCATTTTACCAATGAGCTCACTATATAGTCCTCTATATAGTAATTCCCTATATAGTGAGTAGAGAACGAGTGAGTGATTTCAGACACAGGGTTCATTTAAAAATAATTAATAAAAGCTATTAAAATCAACAAGCACTATTTTTTATTTATTTCAAAAATCTAAATTCTAATTAAAAATAATATTTTTAATTGATTTTCTCATTTGCACTATTTAAATATCTTAATTTATTCATGTCTGCAAAAGTTCTCTCAACTATGTTACCAACAGAACTCCCTCTTATAACTCAAAAATGGTTCGTCTCAATAGCATGTCACCAGCATCACATGATGCCATTTCCCTCTGGGGCAGACATGTTGAACACACAGTTGAGAGTGTCCTCTCATTTTATTCAACAGTTAATCTATAATAGCACATTGTCACTGAGGATATTAATTGACCCTCAACTATGTTGCGTATGTTATTATGGTTTACAAATTTCAATTATTTAAATTCAAGTATATGTTCAAATTTGATGTAAAACTCTTCAAGAAAATGACACGTGGCCAGCCAGGTAAGGTCTCTCATTGAAATGATGGGTCAAATTAGGGAAATTGTCAACTATGCTACCTGTCAACTAAGTTACCCAGTAGTCCACATCATCAATCATTATCACATCATTATCAGTCTACATGTCACAACGCACATTATTCTTATGGACATACTTTCCCTTTCGACCTCATCAATACATTTTTTTTTAAATCAATTGTTTTAAATCAATGTGACAGCTGAGGAACAGCAGAGATACAGGGTTTTTCAAGATGCTGATCCTGCAAGATGATCTCCAATATTTGGTGAAGCAGAGACATGGCATAAACTGTGTGACTTTCATTCAGTATGTTTACGGTACATTCAGAATAATATTCCACTATTATTCCAAATATGACAATATTTGGAATTTGATACGGGTCATGTCAACAGCACATTCAATTTGGATATTCTGAATTTAGCATTTTGTGATCAAGTCAAGTAGGATATATTGATATTATTCAGGTTTTAGAAAAGAAAAAAAAGAAAGCACAACTTTATTCATCACACACTTGTGAAATTTCCTCTCTGCATTTAACCCATCTGAAGCAGTGTCCAACAAGCACACACACATACCCAGAGCAGTGGGCAGCCATGCTAACAGTACCCAGGGAGCAGTTGGGAGTTAGGTGCCTCACTCAAGGGCACCTCAGCCCAAGGCTGTCCCATATTAACCTAACCGCATGTCTTTTGGATTGTGGGGGAAATCGGAGCACCCAGAGGAAACCCACGCAGACACGGGGAGAACATGCAAACTCCACACAGAAAGGCCCTTGCCAGCCGCTGGGTTTGAACCCAGAACCTTCTTGCTGTGAGGTAACCATGCTAACCACTACACCACTGTGCCGCGTTAGGCACATTCTTTGAACTTGCCTACAGCACATTTGTTATATGCGTCTCAGTTAGAGTTTATACAGCAGTTTGCGACGTGCAGCCTCTTACCTGTTTATGGTCAGCTCTGTGTTGTACACAAACTAACTAGACAATATGCATGGCTACATGGAAACGGGAATATTAGTGGAATATTCATTTTCATTAACCATGTAAACAGCTTAGTAGGAATAACTTTGTTGGAGTGGTGCCCTGATTCTAGTTTGTGAGCTAGATATCCTACTTCCTGGGAAGGTCTTGCATTCAGCTATGAGATGAAGATACTTCATTGTTGGGATGGTGTTCTCAGGGTGTTGGGTTTGTGCCACACATGGCATTTCCCATGATGGCCAAAAAAGATCAATTTTTGTCTCATTTGACCAGACAATCTTCTTCCATGTGTTTGGGGAGTCTGCCACATGCTGTTGGGCAAACTCCAAACGTGTTTTCACAAACAATGACTTTTCTAGCCACTCTTCCATAAAGCCCCACTCTGTGGAGTGTACAGCTTAAAGAGGTCCTATGGACAGATACTCCAATCTCTGCTGTGGATCTCTGCAGCTCTTTCAGTGTTATCTTTGGTGTCTTTGTTGCATCTCTGATTAATGCCCTCCTTGCCTGGTCTGTGAGTTTTAGTGGGTGGCCTTCTCTTGTCAGGTTTGTAGTGGTGCCATATTCTTTCCATTTTGCTATAATGGATTTAATGATGCTCCCTGGGATATTCAAAGGTTGGGATAAATTTTATCACCCAACCCTGAGCTATACTTCTCCACAGCTTTGTCTCTGACCTGTTTGGAGTGCTTCTTGGTTTTTATGTTGTTTGCTGAGTAGTGTTGCAGAGTCAGGGTCCTTCCAGAACAGGTTGATTTATACAGACATCATGTGACAGATCATGTGACACTTTGAGTGCATATGTGACTTATGAAGTGAATTGGTTGGACCAACTCTTATTTAGGGGTTTCATACGAAAGGGGGTGAATACCTATGCACACTCCAGATTTCTGTTTTTTCATCTTAATTATTGTTTATGTCACAATAAAACAACAATTCTCACCTTTAAAGTGGTAGGCATGTTGTCTAAATCAAATGGTGCTAATCCTCCAAAAATCCATTTTAATTCCAGCTTGTAATGCGACAAAACAGGACAAACACCAAGGGGGATGAATACTTTCGCAAGACACTGCATGTCTTTTTCAAAACAATGGCAAAAAATGGAATAGTTTTATGCATGTAAATGTAGTGACTGTTAACTATGGTACACCTCATATTTTCATGTTTAAAATCACTAAAATGGTGCTTCTGGTATCCTTAAGTTAAAAGTATACTGTACAGCTACACAGGTTGGATGTATGACATCTCTTAAAACTATCAACATGACCTGTATGGCAGTTTTATCATAAAATATTCCCATGCTTAATGACACTGCTGAATATATCACGTATATCTGTTTAAAAAATCAATTCTTACAATTATTTTTAAAGCATCAATGTATGGATAGACAGAATAGAGCCCTTAAAATCGTGTTTTACTTGAAGTGCTTGAAGTGCAGGATTTAATCAAATGACTGTAATGACAGACTGTAATGATGAGTTCATCTGTAACGTAGCTGACAAACAGTCGTGAAAATATCCTTTACCTCAAAAAAATAAAAAAGTTAATATTTAGGCTTTGGAACTAGGGGATGCCATAGGCTAATGCTGTGAGAAGCCATGGCCTAATGGTAAGAGACATAGTGCTAGGAGTAAAAGGTCAGTGGTTCTATTCCCTGGACCAGCAGGAATGGCTGAAGTGCCCTTGAGCAAGGCATTTAACACCAGGCTGCTCTGGGTATGTTGCTCTGGATAACAGCATCTGCTAAATGTCATTAATGTAATGGGATATGGTACAGTGAAGAAATACCATATATTAGCTTGAACCTCTAATTGTTCTATTGAGAAAGAACAATGTTTTTGCACCTTTATGTTGATGTGAAATGTACACCAAATTATAGAATGACTATATTTAAGGTATATATCAGTGCATACAAGTGCACTTCCCAGTACATGTAAACATCAAACTTTTGTGGTAATCACACATATACTGTATACTACAAGTACAATAGGAAAACAATCTCATCTCATTACCTGTAGCCACTTTATCCTTCTACAGGGTCGCAGGCAAGCTGGAGCCTATCCCAGATGACTACGGGCGAAAGGCAGGGTACACCCTGGACAAGTCGCCAGGTCATCACAGGGCTGACACATAGACACAGACAACCATTCACACTCACGGTCAATTTAGAGTCACCAGTCAACCCAACCTGCATGTCTTTGGACTGTGGGGGAAACCGGAGCACCCGGAGGAAACCCACGCGGACACGGGGAGAACATGCAAACTCCACACAGAAAGGCCCTCGCCGGCCACGGGGCTCGAACCCGGACCTTCTTGCTGTGAGGCGACAGCGCTAACCACTACACCACCGTGCCACCCAGGAAAGCAATGGATTATATATTTAATCACTTGATTTCATAATATGTCAATATTGTGATTTTTAATACTTGTTTTATGTTTGTGGATTTTACCCCATTTTCTCCCGAATTTAGTCTTGGCCAATTCCTGCCCACCAGTCAGCTCTCTCCTATCATACTACAGTTCCCAACTGGGGAGGGTGAGGGCTACTACATGCTTTCTCTGAGACATATACAATCAGCCAGCAACATCGCATTCAAACTGCTGCTCATGCTGAATCACAGGGCAGCTTTACACACTTGGAGAAAAGTGCTATCCGCCCTCCTCCACATACATGTTATTGCATGAGTTTCAGAAATGTACTAGTAGAGATGTACTATTCTACAGTTCGTTTTTATTACAGCATGACTTATAGTTGACATTTGGTTGACGTGTGATCTATAAAGTCTTCAATGTGCTACTTGAATGTATACACACTACCATTTACACAAAATGAGGCATAGAAACAAACACTTACTGCATTAAAACAGTTAATATTATCCTTAAAGGTAGACTGCCTTTCAGATTTTTCAAGTTTAGGTCATAAAAATAATTTTCCCTGACACCCAGTTATTTTTGTTTAGTGGGCCGAAAGCTACTGAATTCAAATCACAGACTTCCAATTTTATTAGTTTTTTTTTTTAAATACAACAATTAATGAATTTTGGGCCACGTGGCCCTAAATTCTCTGCTATTTTTTCTTGCTTCACCATGACCCAATTCAGGATACTACGTCATTCATCATGTGGTGGACTTTCCCCGTTCGTGCAAGGCATTGTGGGATAAAAATTTGAAACAGGAGAGAAAAATGGAGGATGTGAGCATGCGAATGAAACGCGAAAGACCGACTACAGTAATGGAAAGCAAGAAGAAAAGACATTATGTTGCGAAGGAAAGGAAATGCAGGACCAAACTAATAAATATCAGCGGTCAGCGAGCACCTCGGTCTGATCAGCTGTTCGATTAGGGACAGAATGATGTAACTGTCAGTGCACAGTCAAGGTAAACCTGTAAATGGCAGTAATGTGATACTGTGGATGCCAGCTGCTGTAAAACCCAAAAGAAGAAGAAAAAGGTAAACCTGTGCATGTGCACACCAGACTTCCTCTGTCTGCTTGACTGTGCGAAACGAGTGATTTCATGCACATTATTTGCTTGGGAATCCCCTCAAATTAAATAAATTCCCAGCCACAGAATGGCCTAATATTTTGAGAGATATTACAGACATAAACATATATCACAATGACCAAATTTCAGAGGGAACTAAATTTCACTGATTTTATGGAATCGAAAGGCCGTCTAACTTTAATGTTCATTAAGGATAATTGTGACCATGTCTGTAGAGTTGAGGTACCGCAGGATATAGACTCAATTCCAAATAAGTTGTAATATTGAGTTTATACAAACTTGCATCTTGACACTTCAGAAATCAATCTCCAATTTATTAAAATAAAATAATTTAAAAAACAAGATAATCTGAAATCCACAGCTGAAGAGATTTTATCCAAAGTCTCCAAGCCTCTTATTTTGTGCATAATGCTTAACAGAAAAAAAATGGGAAAAAATGCCTAATATTTTCTTTTCCTTCACCCTTTTTCTGTATGGGGATTCAAGTATGTTTTATCCAAAAATCCTTTATTCTTGTATACAGGATTAAAAAAAAAAATCTATCACTGGTCTCACTTTACTGTGGTATGTTTAGCTTTCATGAAGTGAAAGGAGAGCTTCATTAAAAGCGTATTTGGTTGATTTGTAAGCTTCATAGGTATTGTAAACTCAGTCAGTCATACCAGTGTAGTCTCTACTGATGCATTACAACTGATCTTCCAAAATCTCAGACAGTCATTGTAAATCTGGCCAGTATGTGACTCAGTGTTGCTGCTCCACTACTACACCAGATATGAAAGCCTTCTGTGTTTCTGGCAGATAGGAGAGGAACCAGTGGGATTAGAATAAAGTCACCCATGTCAAGGATGCTTGTTAGGGCAGCCATCTTGTCCTTAAATCCCATCCGAGTCCAGCTGAGATCACTTAAGCCACAGATGCTAGTCTTCTTCCCCGGTTTCCATGGTGACAGCATTGTTTTCATGGAAGCACTCTCTGAAGAAGGTGATGACAGAACTCATCATGTAGTGTTTGCTGCTGATGTCATGACCCTCATCCGGAAAAATCTATAGCAATTCAGAAAGAGAGTGGAAGTGTGTATACAATTACAGAATAGTTTGCATGGCAAAAAAGTACTCAAGAACATATTACTGGACCCTATTCAAAGGGCTGCCATACTGACCTGTAATGTATAGTTCACATTATGCATAGATAACAGCTTCACCAGCTCTGCTGTGTGTTGGAAGTGAACAGAAGCTGAAAGAGAGAGACGGAGAAGTATAAATAATCACCTGGTGTAATAACATCCTTAAAGAAAATGCTGCCAAGAGAACCACCAAATTAATTTTTGTTCTGTTATTTTCTGCTTATTTCATATCTTTTTTTTTTTAACTGGATCAGCTGTAACTATTGTAAATGATGCTTATAATTTTATGAAGTGCCTGAATGGCATAAATTGCAATTGGTATCATGTCACATCCAGATCCAACATTTCACCAGAGGTGCTTGCAAGAGCTGGTTTGTCTCAATTCATTTGTCTCAATATTTTTCTCCTGTAGAAGTCTATTAGCTCTACCAGACCATTACAAGGCACTCGTAATGGTGCTTATAATAGTTATAAGCACTATCAAGCTATCATCAAGGATTTCTAGTCAAATACCATTCTTTAGCTATCAGATCAATGTCTTTGTTCTAAAAGTGCCCAAATTGGCAATGGTGATGTCCCTTTTAATCAGGAAAGCCATCAAATCAGCAAGTATCTTCTGAGCACCTCTCTGTCTTTATATTTGTGTTTAAACAAGTGTTTGACCATTCACCTGAAGAAAAGGATAGATGGGAGAAATTATTATGCCTTTAAAAAAAGGTCCAGACTCAGCTATTGCCTTTCCTGCCTTTCTGATTATCACTGATAGCCCCATGTAGTAGGAATGAGCAGGATTCTCTGGACCCATTTCTGATCGGGCCTCTGGGAACATGTACAACGAGAACTTCCATGTCAAGATGACAACATTACCTTGGTTTGCTTCATCAATCTCAGTCAAATTAGCTACCCTGTTGAGAGAAAGAAGAACTACATAGCCAACCCAATGGAGAAGATATCATGACCCATTTCACAGACCTCCTTAATTTGGTAGTAGTTGCAGACAAAACTGTTTGAGCATTCCATAGACCATTTCTCATTCCTCAATATCTGTGAACAGCACAGAATCCATCCATCCATCCATCATCTATACTGCTTGTCCATCAGGGTCGCAGGGGAAGCTGGAGCCAATCCCAGCTGACTTTGGGCAAAAGGTGGGGTACACCTTGGGTAGGTCGCCAATCTATTGCAAGACTAACACAAAGATGAACAACCATTCACACTCACTTTCACACCTATGGGCAATTTAGAGTAGCCAGTTGACCAAATCCTCATGTCTTTGGACTGTGGGAGGAAACCGGAGCACCCAGAGGAAGCCCTGGGAAGAACATACAAAATCCACACTGATAACCCACAGTCAACCATGAGGTTTGAGCCTAGAATCTTCTTGCTCTGAGGCAAGAGTGCCTCAATGAGGTGTTTAGTAAAAGTAGAACTATTTCTCCACATCAAACTCATAGAGTACACTCTCAGAAAATAAAGTACATTATTGTACCTTTGGGGGTACAACAGCTTGCCATTGAGGCAGTACCTACAAAGTTACTTATTTGTACCCTTTATATACTGCTTGGGGACATATATTGTATTTACTTTTGTGTCCCTAAAAACCAAGTTACCCAAAGGACCAATAATGTGCCCTAGGGGGTACATTAGTGTAGATTCTACCTTGGGGGACAGAAATGGACTCCTACTGTACCCCTATTTCTGACAGTGTACACCACTTCACTCCATGGAATTGAAACTCTACTATGAAGAGACTAAGGCCATGGATGAGAATTTCCAAGAGGCTCTCCAACAGGGATTCATCTGTCCATTCACACCTCATGCATCAGACACATTTTTTCAGGAAGAAGAAGAAAAAGGAGAAGGCTAACGTTACTGTATCAACAGGTTTGAACATAATCACTGTCAAAAAAAGAGATTCTCTTCCTTTTATTGCCTTAGCCATAAAACAATTCAGACAGGTCCATCCATCCATCCATTATCTGTAGCCGCTTATCCTGTGCAGGGTCATGGGCAAGCTGGAACCTATCCCAGCTGACTATGGGCGAGAGGCGGGGTACACCCTGGACAAGTCGCCAGGTCATCGCAGGGCTAACACATAGAGACAAACGACCATTCACGGTCAATTTAGAGCTACCAATTAGCCTAATCTGCATGTCTTTGGACTGTAAGGTTAACTGGAGCACCGGAGGAAACCCACACAGACACAGGGAGAACACGCAAACTCCACATAGAAAGACCCTTGTCAGCCACTGGGCTTGAACCCAGGACCTTCTTGCTGTGAGGTGACAGTGCTAACCACTACACCACCGTGCCGCCCAATTCAGACAGGTGTTAAGTGGTAAATTACGTTTTCATCCATGAGCAGGCATTTTGAATAATTGGTGTGGTTGTATGGTCTGATCAATGCACCATCCATGGTCCGGGCATTCGTGAGCCTTTTTCTCCAAGACATGCTCGACAAACCGGTAATAGTATTCAACATTTGCCCTATCTTAAGGAGACTTGCAGCTATCTTGATGTACTGCTGAACCTTCTGAGTAGTCTCTCTTTCTGTGCAACCATACTAAACATTATTATGTCCCTTTCAAATAACAGTTTTATTAGCTGTGCTTTCCTCAAATGTAACATACTATGTCTGTGCTTGTTGAAAATGTCCTTCAGTGGTGAAGACCAAACTCCACCCATTTCTATGTTTGCTCAAATGTTGATTTTCCTTCTGCATAGTAGAGTGTGCTGCCACCATTTTATGAGATCATGAGCAAAACGGTGCACAAATGACACTTCATTATTGTGAGCCCTCTTCAATAATGCATTCTTCCATATTTACTGGACGTAACTCTGACACCATGGTGACACTGACCGAGAATCTTATCTTGTAGACACTCTGTAATAAGATTGGTTTTATCCACAAACTAAGGTACAAGTAAGACAAATTCACAACCCATTGGGTCTTCAGTGCAGTCCATTTTGCATGTGTGCCATGAGCTACCTATTTATTCTTATTATATCACTCATGAGTTCAGTGTATGTGGCATTGTGTGGAATAGTGCTAAAAGCATAAGGCATGTTCATTTCGCTTTCTTGAATGTGTAATCCAACATTGACAGGGATAGATTCCTTCACAGCCGATGTCATCAGAAATTGCGTGCACACTTAGGCAATGGAAGTGGTGTTGTTCCCCAGTCATCCTGACTGACACAGATGAGGTAGCAAGCATTTAAAATTGAATAAAAACGGTTTCCAGCATCAAAATGTCTGCTTGTTGCATATACGGTTGTCAGAATCGATATTCCACAGGCGGACTCAAATTTTACAGGATTCCGACAGGATCATGAACTTTTCAGAGCAACCGGCAGCGTCTGTGGCTGCAAGCGATTAAACACGTTGACTGGAATGAGGACACAATCAAAAATGCTCATGTATGCAGCTTCCAATTTATATCAGGTAAGGTTATCTATCTATCTATCTATCTATCTATCTATCTATCTATCTATCTATCTATCTATCTATCTATCTATCTATCTATCTATCTAAGTTACAGGGGCAAGGCATACGATTTTTGATATGGTAAGGAGGGTAATAGCCCAAGTTAAATTTGAAACTACAGTAACACGGAAGCATAATTCATGTTTGCATAACAACTATATCATAGAGCTTTGAACTATGTTAGCTCCAAGCCCACAACACCAAATAATAGGCTACTTACCCTGCCATACAGGTGCAATTCACTGTGAGGACATAGTTTTCTCATTTGTTGATTATAACCCAAGCCTCATGTATATTCGGTCACTTGCTAACGTCTTCACCCCACTCATTAACAGCACACGGATCTGGAAGTCAGTCACCATTTGTCAAAGTCAACTTGTTGAGGTAACATTCGCAATCTTTTGTTGTTAATCCCCTTGCTTAGCTTGACAAGCTGTTGATCTCTGCCATACTTCCGTTGCCAAAATGTGCGCGCATACGTGCTACATTATCATGTACAAACTGAACGGGTCTATAATACACTACCTTCCTCATCCTTACTATCTAATGCATCATTTCTCTGTAAGGCAACTTGTTGAGAACAAGATATTCAACAATGCCAGTAACTGTTGGTATACAGTGTCTTGCAAAAGTATTCATTCCCCTTTGTGCTTGTCCTGTTTTGTTGCATTACAAGATGGAATTAAAATGGATTTTGTGGGTAGTTAACACCATTTGATTTACACAACATGCCTGAAACTTTAAAGGTGAAAATTGTTGTTTTATTATGACACAAACAATAATTAAGATGAAAAAACAAAAATATGGAATGTGCATAGGTATTCACACACCCCAAAGTCAATACTTTGTAGAGCCACCTTTTGCTGCAATTACAGCTGCAAGTCTCGGGGTATGTCTCTATTAGCTTAGCACATCTAGCCACTGGGATTTTTGCCCATTCCTCAAGGCAAAACTGCTCCAACTCCTTCAAGTTAGATGGGTTGCGTTGATGTACAGCAATCTTCAAGTTATGCCACAGATTCTCAATTGGATTAAGGTCTGGGCTTTGACTATGCCATTCCAAGACATTTCAATATTTCCTATTAAATCACTGCAGTGTAACTTTAGCAGTATGTTTAGGGTCATTGTCCTGCTGGAATGTGAACCTTCTTCCCAGTCTCAAACCTCTGGCTGACTCAAGCAGGTTTTCCTCTAGAACTGCCCTGTATTTTGTGCCATCCAGCTTTCCTTCAGTCCTGACCAGCTTTCCTGTCCCTGCAGATGAAAAACATCCCCACAGCATGATGCCACCACCACCATGCTTCATTATAGGAATGGTGTTCTCAGGGTGTTGGGTTTGTGCCACACATGGCATTTCCTATGATGGCCAAAAAGATAAAATTTTAGTCTCATTTGACAAGAGAATCTTCTATGTGTTTGGGGAATCTGCCACAAAATACAAACAAATACACATTATCCATATATATATTTACACACACACACATACAAACATCTCATCTCATCTCATTATCTCTAGCCGCTTTATCCTGTTCTACAGGGTCACAGGCAAGCTGGAGCCTATCCCAGCTGACTACGGGCGAAAGGCGGGGTACACCCTGGACAAGTCGCCAGGTCATCACAGGGCTAACACATAGACAACCATTCACACCTATGGTCAATTTAGAGTCACCAGTTAACCTAACCTGCATGTCTTTGGACTGTGGGGGAAACCAGAACACCTGGAGGAAACCTACACGGACATGGGGAGAACATGCAAACTCTGCACAGAAAGGCCCTCGCCGGCCATGGGGCTCAACCCCAGACCTTCTTGCTGTGAGGCGACAACGCTAACCACTACACCACCATGCCACTGTATATGTGTGTGTGTGTGTGTGTGTGTGTGTGTTTGGACATTTTACCGGTGGTGATGAGAGCAAGTACAGGACAGTGGTGGACAACTTTGTCATGTGGAGCAGGAAGAGCCACCTACAGCTCAACTGGACGAAGACGAAAGAACTGGTGGTCGATCTGAAGAGAACCAGGGCTCCGGTGAACCCTGTTAACATCCAAGAGGTCAGTGTGGACGTGGTGGAGGAATATAAGTACCCGGGCATGTACTTGGATAATAAACTGGACTGGTCCAAAAACATGGACACTGTATACAAAAAGGGCCAGAGCCGTCTCTATTTTCTGAGATGGCTGAGGTCCTTCAACATCTGCCGAATGATGCTGCGGATGTTCTATGAGTCTGTGGTGGCCAGTGCCATCCTGTACGTTGTCGTCTGCTGGGGCAGCAGCTTGAAGGTGAAGGACACTAACAGACTCAATAAGATCATCAAGAATGCCGGCCATGTTGTAGGCGTGGAACTGGACTCTCTGTACAGTGGTGTTGGAGAAGAGGACACTGTCCAAAATAAAAACAATCTTAGACTGTCCTTCCCACCCTCTACATGAGGAGCTGATCAGCCACAGGAGCACATTCAGTAAACAGCTGATTCTTCCACGCTGCACAACTGAGAGACACAGGAAATCATTCCTACCTGTTGCAGTCAAGCTGTACAATGCCACTGTATAATTGTGGTACACTTTCTTACCATGTATACTGTATCCTTAACTCAGGTGCAATATATGTATACTGTATAGGAATCATTGTATATAAAATCACTTCATTTTGCTTTTACTTAAGTTATTGAACTTATTTAAATTTATTTTATTTTTATTTATTCTTTTTTCAGACGATTTTATCTTCTATTTTTAGACATGTTTACTTCTTCTTTGATTCAGGAGCTTGGTAACAAATTTGAATTTCCCTCCAGGGATTAATAAAGTAATTCTGATTATATATATACGCACACACACACACACGTGCGTGTGCACATATACATACATATACAGTGGTGCTTGAAAGTTTGTGAACCCTTTAGAATTTTCTATATTTCTGCATAAATATGACCTAAAACATAATCAGATTTTCACACAAGTCCTTAAAAGTAGATAAAGAGAACCCAGTTAAACAAATGAGACGAAAATATTATACTTGGCCATTTATTTATTGAGGAAAATGATCCAATATTACATATCTGTAAGTGGCAAAAATATGTGAACCTTTGCTTTCAGTAGCTGGTGTGACCCCCTTGTGCAGCAATAACTGCAACTAAACATTTCCGGTAATTGTTGATCAGTCCTGCACACTGGCTTGGAGGAATTTTAGCCCATTCCTCCATACAGAAGAGCTTCAATTCTGGGATGTTGGTGGGTTTCCTCACATGAACTGCTCACTTCAGGTCCTTCCACAACATTTCCATTGGATTAAGGTCAGGACTTTGACTTGGCCATTCCAAAACATTAACTTTATTCTTCTTTAACCATTCTTTGGTAGAACAACTTGTGTGCTTAGGGTCGTTGTCTTGTTGCATGACCCACCTTCTCTTGAGATTCAGTTCATGGACAGATGTCCTGACATTTTCCTTTAAAATTCACTGGTATAATTCAGAATTCATTGTTCCATCAATGATGGCAAGCTGTCCTGGCCCAGATGCATCAAAACAGGCCCAAACCATGATAGTATCACCACCATGTTTCACAGATGGGATAAGGTTCTTATGCTGGATTGCAGTGTTTTCCTTTCTCCAAACATAACGCTTCTCATTTAAACCAAAAAGTTCTATTTTGGTCTCATCCGTCCACAGAACATTTTTCCAATAGCCTTCTGGCTTGTCCATGTGATCTTTAGCAAACTGCAGACAAACAGCAATGTTCTTTTTGGAGAGCATTGGCTTTCTCCTTGCAGCCCTACCATGCACACCATTGTTGTTCTGTGTTTTCCTGATGGTGGACTCATGAACAGTAACATTAGCTGATGTGAGAGAGGCCTTCAGTTGCTTAGAAGTTACTCTGGGGTCCTTTGTGACTTCGCCGACTATTACACGCCTTGCTCTTGGAGTGATCTCTGTTGGTTGACCACTCCTGGGGAGGGTAACAACGGTCTTGAATTTCCTCTACTTGTACACAATCTGTCTGACTGTGGATTGGTGGAGTCCAAACTCTTTAGAGACGGTTTTGTAACCTTTTCCAGCCTGATGAGCATCAACAACGCTTTTTCTGAGGTCCTCAGAAATCTCCTTTGTTCATGCCATGATACACTTCCACAAACATGTGTTGTGAAGGTCAGACTTTAATATATCCTTGTTTTTTTTAAATAAAACAGGGTGCCCACTCACACCTGATTGTCATCCCATTGATTGAAAACACCTGACTCTAATTTCACCTTCAAATTAACTGCTAATCCTAGAGGTTCACATACTTTTGCCACTCACAGATATGTAATATTGGATCACTTTCCTCAATAAATAAATGACCAAGTATAATATTGTTGTCTCATTTGTTTAACTGGGTTCTCTTTATCTACTTTTAGGACTTGTGTGAAAATCTGATGATGTTTTAGGTCATATTTATGCAGAAATATAGAAAATTCTAAAGGGTTCACAAACTTTCAAGCACCACTGTACACACATACATATACACATACATATATATTTTACATATATCTATAATTTCTAATATTAATCAATGAATCTGTAATTTTAATTAAAATTAAATGTAATTCAAATGTAATGCATCTCTAATGGTGAGACAGTATTCAAAAAGAAGCTACAGGGTTATACTTTTGTACTGTCTCAAATTATATTCAAGACATAAGATTAGTTGCAACAATAGAAAAAATATAAGGAAAGATGCCAAAAATAAATAATCCTCAATTAACTGAGTAACAATTGTTAATGAAACTGTAAACAGTAAAACAACAATTTCAATAACATTTAACACTTTAAATACAAACTTCCTAAGGTTTTGCTAAACCGAGTAAATATTGCTTGAAGTTATTTTTAAATTTAATGATGGTTGACTCAGATTTAAGTTCCTTCGGGAAGGAATTCCATGATTTAGGCCCATTAGCAGCAATAGTAAATTTGTAGATATTAGTTCTGCAAAGCTTAACTCTGTAATCGCTTGAGTATCTAGTAGCATATTGATGAACTTGAAAATTTTTACAAAAAAATACTTTTAAATGTTTCTGGAATAGTATTAAAATGAACAGAGTAGATGACTAGTCCTACTTGTAAAGAGTGAATGTTATTCAAATTTAGCAAATTATATCTATAAAATAAAGGACCAGTATGTGCTTCATATAAGGATTTAGTGAGAATTTGTATGACATGCTTTTGCAAAACAATCAGTCTATTAAGATTTATTTTATAAGTAGATCCCCATACTATATTGCCATAATACAAATAAGAGTAGACTAAAGAATAATAACGTTTAAACAATGATGACTGTGACAAATAGAATTTGGATTTTGAAATTATTCCTATAGTTCTAGATATTTTACTGGATACTATGTTAATATGCTCTTTCCAACTTAAATTTTGATCAATTATCACACCTAAAAATTTTATACTTTGGCAGCTAGATATTAACTTATTATTAATCCTAATCATGAAATTCAAATTGTCAAATCTTTTTTGTCTAGCTCTGAATATAACATATTTTGTTTTCTTTTTATATTAATTGACAGTTTATTAGCAGTAAGCCAGTGTGACACTTTATTAAGCTCTTGATTAAGTATATCAGCTATATGTTCAATATGCTTGCATGAATAGAAAATATTTGTGTCATCAGCAAATAAAATAAATTTCAATAATTTAGAACAATTAGATATATCATTAACATATAGGACAAACAGCAAAGGACCTAGTATACTCCCTTGCAGAATCCCACATTTAATGATTTCTTGTTTAGATGAAACATTTTTAAATTCAACATTGTTTCCGATCATTTAAGTAATTCCACACCCATTGAAGTATAGTGCCTCTTATACCATAATGTTCATTAATCATTCCATCCTTGGTTAAGAGGATGGAATGATTCACAGTATCAAAGGCTTTTGAGAAATCCAAAAATACACCAGCACATACTTCTTTTTTATTAATTGAAGAAGATATTTGATCCACTAACTGAATCATAGCTAGGGTAGTTGAATAGTTTTGCTTGAAACCATATTGATGTTCATAAAAGACATCATGCTTGTTTAAAAATTTAACAAATCTTTCAAACACAACCTTCTCAAAAAACTTTGAGAAGGCTGGTAGATAGGTTGATAGTTATTAAAATTAGAGTGGCACTCACTCTTATGTACAGGGATTATTCTTGCCAGTTTAATATAATCTGGTACAATACTAGTTACAATTGAAAGAATTATTAAATAGCTTAAAGGGCCTGCAAATGAATCTACCGTATATTCATTTTGACATCGGTCATATTGACACCATCAAAACCAGCAGTCTTTCCATTTTTAAAACATTTAGCTATTTGTTTAATTTCTTGTTCGGTAAAAGGATTTACAAAAACAGACTCACTCACTTTGTTACTTAAAAAAGATGCAGGTAGAATGCAGGTAGAAGACGGTAACTGTTTAGCAAAACTAGGACTAATATTAGTAAAATAGCTACAAATCTTATTTGCAATAAGTTGGGGATCAGAAATTTCTTTATCATTACATATAAATGTATTTGGCAATTTAGAATTATTAGTTTATCGATTAATTATTTCATTCAAAAGATTCCAAGTCACTCTAAGATTTCATTTTGCTGCTTCGAGTTTAGAATCATAATAATTTTGCTTTGCAATTTTCAGTAGGTAATTCAATATTTTTAAAAAAAAAATTTGCGGTGTGGTTTTCATCAAATCCTGCACTCTGATTGGCTGGTGAGCGGGTCCGTATCCTGGTACGGACCCCGGTTACGGACCTCTGGCAACTCGCTCGTTCACAACAACAACAAACATAGTAGAATTTTTTGTCAACATTTATCTTTTTTTTAATAAGATTTATTTATAAGATTATCAAAAATCTTATAAATTTTTGCCAGCATTTCTCAGGAAAATAGCATTAATTTTACATCATGGATAGTGATAACGACAGTCTTCACAGTGAAAGTGAGTTTTACTACCCTGAGGAAGAAGAAATAAAAGAAAACATTTCAGGAGAAAGCTAAAAACGTGTAACTGTTGCTAAGGCCCCGGTCACACCGCCCGAACTTTGCTGGAGCGTTCCTGGAGCGGTGAAAAAAATTCATCACCGCTCGTAACCATTCACCACCGTTTAACAAAAGTTGGCCCCCGTTAAAGCAACGCCGTATATGCTCGGCCACCGCTGATGTTTCTCGAGGGGCCCTCCTACCGCTCCGAAAGTTTTGAGCTGCACAAAATATTGCGAGCGGTGAGGAGGGGGCAATTTTCCGCCCCGGCAAAGTTCACCCCCGCTCCACCAACACCCAGTCAAAGTTTGGCACTGCTAGACGCAAGTTCGTGGACGCTTGGGTCCGCTAGGCCAACGCAGAAATCTTGAACGCTGGACCACCGCTGCTTCGCCAGCGTTGCCCGGGCGGCGATTAAACGTTGCACAAACTTCGGTGGAGCGGTTGTAAGCGTTTTACGAGCAGACACGGGGTTGCTGGAACGGTGTCGGGCGTTGAAGCAGTTATCCATGGCGGCGATGAACTTTGGTTTGGCGTTGGTATAGAGGTGTCGGAGTGGGACCAGAATTTGGCTATAAATACGGGCAGGGGCACAGATACATTTTTTGAACTGGGGGGGACAAAAAAAATGGGGGGGACAAAGCTGCCAGCAAACCAACCCCAACCCCGATATGCCTGTCAAGCTTGTTGTGGGTTACCATAGCAACCAAGCTCGAGCTCGCAACCTGTGCAGTCTGCGCAGCTCAACCAACCGAATATCAGTCTTTGTTTTGTTTTATGTGAGTTGTTGCAACTATGTATACACTGCCATGCACCTCAATAAACCGAATGGTAATTAGTCTTTTGATTTTTCCGTGAGGTTTGCCTTATGCAAAGAAAGACAGCATAGACGTTTTTTCCTCCCTATAAGTGGGGGGGACCGAACGAAGTGAATTTAAATCTGGGTGGGACGAATCCCCCTCCATCCCCCCCTCTATCTGCGCCCGTGAATATGGGGAGAAATGGACCAGGAGCTCATTTGGAATCGAGCTGCCATTGAGTTCAGACCTCATCTATATCGAATTTGCTCAAAGTTACAGTAAAACTGTATCACCATGGATGCTGAGAGACTTGCTATGATTGGTGCTAAACCAACTTTATACCCCCGCTGAGCCAAAGCCCGCATGCGCAGAACGCCGCTATACCAACGCTCGCTACCGCTCGCTACCGCTAAACCAACGCTAAAGCAACGCCGGCTTCAGCGGTGCACCGCTAAGCCAACGCCCGTGTTTTCGATTTTTTTTCCCATTTTGTGCGCGGTGACGAGCGTTGTCGAAATTCGGCCCCCCCTCCCTACCGTTCAAGGAATGCTCCAGCAAAGTTCGGGCGGTGTGACCGGGGCCTAACGCTGAGCAAAAACATGGCTGAATCCTGAATGACTCCTATTTGTATAAATAGGGGACTACATAGGCGGCAAAATGTTTTTTTTTTTTCCTGCCATGGAAGTGCACTTGTATACCGAGGAAGAAGCAATTTGTATTACAGCCGTGAATGAGGATTCAAAATAGCATTAATTTTACAGCATGGATAGCGATAACGACAGTGTTCACAGCGAAAGCGAGTTTTACTACCCTGAGGAAGACAAAATAAAAGAAAACATTTCAGAAGAAAGCTAAAAACCTCTAACTTGCTAACGCCAAGCAAAAACATGGCTGAATCCTGAATGACTCAATTTTGTATAAATAGGGGACTACATAGGCTGCAAAATGTAATTTTTTTTCCTGCCATGGAAGTGCACTTGTATACCGAGGAGAAAACTATTTGCATTACAGCCGTGAATGAGGATTCAAAATGGCGGCTCGCCTAGGCTCGGGTTTCCCTTTCGGGCGCTCTCGTTTTCTGTTAGAATTTGGTAAAGAAAAAAATAAATATATTATTTACCTGCCTACCTGGCGACTTGTCCAGGGTGTACCCCGCCTTTCGCCCGTAGTCAGCTGGGATAGGCTCCAGCTTGCCTGCGACCCTGTAGAACAGGATAAAGCGGCTAAAGATAATGAGATGAGATGAGATTTACCTGCCTAAGGTCGGTCCGTATGGTGAAATACCGTGACCTCGGCCTTGAATACTGACCTCAGCCCAGAGGGCCTCGGTCAGTACTTTCAAGACCTCAGTCATGGTATTTCACGATACGGACCTCCCAGTTGGTAAATAACATATATATATATATATATATATATATATATATATATATATATATATATATATATAAATATAATTTTTTTTTTCTATATGAATAATTATTAAATTCTGTTGGATCACACAAAACCTTTTTATACAGCAGAGACTTATTTTTTTTTATAGATTTGAGTAATCCTTTGGTAATCCAAGGTTTGTTAATTAATTTAGCATTTTTCCTACTAATTCTCATAAGGGGAAAACATGAATTGTATATACTGTCATATTTGTACAAGAAATTATTATAAGCCACACTGGGATCATTACTTTGATAAACCTCTTCCCAATTACAATTTCTAAGCTCATTTTGAAATTTTAATTTTGTTATAGAATTGATATTGCATCTAGATAATTTCAAATTATCTAAGTCAGTTCTACTCCCATCTCAGTCAGTTCTACTCCCATCTCCACTGTGGATCTTTGCAGCTCCTTCAGTGTTATCTTTGGTGTCTTTTTTGCATCTCTGATTAATGCCCTCCTTGCCCAGTCTGTGAGTTTTGGTGGGTGGCCTTCTCTTGTCAGGTTTGTAGTGGTGCCATATTCTTTCCATTTTGCTATAATGGATTTAATGGCGCTCCCTGGGATATTCAAAGTTCGGGATATTTTTTGTAACCCAACCCTGAGCTATACTTCTCCACAACTTTGTCCCTGACCTGTTTGGAGGCTCCTTGGTTTTCATGTTGCTTGCTTAGTAGTGTTGCAGAGTCAGGGTCCTTCCAGAACAGGTTGATTTATACAGACATCATGTGACAGATCATGTGACACTTTGATTGTGGATCTCGTCTCGTCTTGTCTCGTCTTCATCCGCTTTATCTGGGGCCGGGTCGTGGAGGCAGCAGTCTGAGCATGGAAGCCCAAATTTCCCTTTCCCCAGACACCTTGGCCAGCTCCTCGGGAAGAACACCAAGGCGTTCCCAGGCCAGCCGAGAGACATAGTCCCTCCAGCGTGTCCTGGGTCTTCCCCAGGGCCTCCTCCCAGAGGGACATGCATGGAACACCTCCCGAGGAAGGCATCCAGGAGGCATCCGAAAGAGATGCCCGAGCCACCTCAGCTGATTCCTCTTGATGTGGAGGAGCAGCGGATCTACTCCGAGCTCCTCCCGAGTGACTGTGCTTCTCACTCTATCTTTAAGGGAGCACCCAGCCACCCTGCGAAGGAAACTCATTTCGGCCGCTTGTAGCCGCGATCTTGTTCTTTCGGTCATTACCCAAAGCTCATGACCATAGGTGAGAGTCGGAACGTAGATCAACCGGTAAATCGAGAGCTTCACCCCAGTGCATGCTGAAGGTCCTGGTTTGAAGAAGTCAACAGGACAACATCATCCGCAAAAAGCAGAGATGAAATCCTGTGGTTCCCAAACAGGATTCCTTCCGGCCCTTGGCTGCGCCTAGAAATTCTGTCCATAAAAATTATGAACAGAACCGGTGACAAAGGGCAGCCCTGCCGGAGTCCAACATGCACTGGGAACAGGTCTGACTTACTGCCAGCAATGCGAACCAGACTCCTGCTCCATTCATACAGGGATCAGACAGCCCTTAGCAAAGAGCCTCGAACCCCATACTCCCGAAGCACCCCCCACAGAATACCACGAGGGACACGGTCGAATGCCTTCTCCAGATCCACAAAGCACATGTGGACTGGTTGGGCAAACTCCCATGAACCCTCAAGCACCCTATGAAGGGTACAGAGCTGGTCCAGTGTTCCACGACCAGGACGAAAACTGCATTGTTCCTCCTGGCTCTGAGGTTCGACTACTGGCCGAATTCTCCTCTCCAGTACCCTGGAGTAAACCTTCCCGGGAAGGCTGAGAAGTGTGATTCCCCTATAACTGGAGCACACTCTCCGGTCCCCTTTCTTAAAAAGAGGGACCACCACCCCAGTCTGCCACTCCAGAGGCACTGTTCCCGACTGCCACGCGATGCTGCAGAGGTGTGTCAGCCAAGACAGCCCCACAACATCCAGAGACTTGAGATACTCGGGGCGGATCTCATCCACCCCCGGTGCCTTGCCACCGAGGAGCTTGAAAACCACCTCAGTGACTTCGGCTTGGGTAATGGATGAGTCCACCTCTGAGTCATCAACCTCTGCTTCCTCAATGGAAGACGTGACAGTGGGATTGAGGAGATCCTTGAAGTATTCCTTCCACCGCCCGACAATGTCCCCAGTCGAGGTCAACAGCTCCCCACTCGCACTGTAAGCAGTGTAGACAGAGTACTGCTTCCCCCTCCTGAGGCGCCGGACGGTTTGCCAGAATTTCTTCGAGGCCAACCGATAGTCCTCCTCCATGGCCTCACTGAACTCTTCCCAGTTCTGAGTTTTTGCCTCCGCAACTGCCCGAGCTGCGGCACGCCTGGCCTGCCGATACCCGCTATAATAATTATGTGACTTATGAAGTGAATTGGTTGGACCAGCTCTTATTTAGAGGTTTCATACGAAAGGAGGTGAATACTTATGCACACGCCAGATTTCTGTTTTTTCATCTTAATTATTGTTTGTGCCACAATAAAACAATTTTCAACTTTAAAGTGGTAGGCATGTTGTGTAAATGAAATGGTGCCAACCCCCCAAAAATCCATTTTAATTCCAGCTTGTAATGCAACAAAACAGGACAAACGCCAAGGGGGATGAATACTTTTGCAAGACACTGTATACATTTGATTACTTTTGAACTGTGCCTAATTAACCAGAATATAAATTTCCATGCTCTTTGTAGCCCTTGTATCTCTCTTTCCCAAGCATCTTGCACTTCAACTGTTCTTTGTAAGTAGCAGAGCAAGGGTCATGCTCCCACCTTTTTGCTATCTATAGCATGGTGCTGGTTGCTGTATGCAGTGTGAGTGAAAACTTTATCAAATCTGAGATATATCTCCCAGATCATCGTGTACTTATGGGGACAATGGTGCTTGTTATGGTGCTGACATTGCTAATACGAGGTTTGATCAGGGTGACTTCTTCACTGGGTGGCAAAAGGTAAAGGTTGTCTATATGGCTGAGAATGGTTGTAGAAAACTTACTGTTAAAATGGTCATCAGGCTTTTACGTCAGTGCAGCCCTGGGCAACTTAATCTCTCTATTATATTCATTTTAAGTTAACCAACTTAAATTATTAATTCTGTTTCAGTGCCAAATTTTCTTACAAAAATTGCTCCACATGATGAATGGGAGTGATATAACACACAATATCAATGCACAAAAAGTTGAGAGAGCACAGTATTTCAGCGAAGTCGGCAATGCCTTTAAGCTCAAAACACGTAAGAAGTGTATATGGACTGTAAGCTTTCCAGTGAGATGGAGGCAGACTGAGTTTCTCACTTACCATCAGCTGTCCCATGTAGGATCATAAACTTCTGTTTCTCAGAGGTGCTGATGTTAAACAGCAGCCGAGCAATCTGACAAATACAAAAACTCATAAAGTCCCACTCAATATACAGTTGCGCAAATAATCTCTGATCTACCCATATGCAGTTGAATATATTGCAATATATTATAATATGATAGCTAGATTTGGTATAAAGCCTCCCACTTTATATTCCACAGAATCACACAAGGCACAATATTATGTTACTTTCTGCAAATAAATGTATGATAGCATAATGTGATCATAATGCATAATGCAAAAATGAAATGCAGGAAAAGAAAACTAACATTAATTCCCTTGTGCTGTGAGCATTATATTGAAGAAACCACCCTGGTAAACTATCAGCTAAGATACGTCTAAGTTGAATTATTTTTTTTAGAAATAGTTTTTTTTTCTATTATTACCTCACCTGCGACAGAGTAAGCAGGGCGAGGTCTTGTAATCAGTGCAGTTTGCTTGTTTGTCTGTTTATTTGTCTGTCTGTTTGTTTGTGTGTCTGTCTGTTAACAATCTAGCGTCTAGACGGTTGCACCGATTGACTTCAAATTTTCAGGGTAGTTGGGCAATGGTCTGTAGATTACCTGATTAAATTTTGGGGGTAATTGGGTCAAGGTGAAGGTCAAGGTCACTGGAAAGGTCATCCTTTCGGTCAAAATAACATTTTCCATTATAACTCAAAAACGGTTGCTGATAGACAGATGTTTACTATTATGAGCATATAGGAACTCCAATATGGCCTTTCATTTGGCACCATGATCTTTGACCTTGAGTGACCCTGAAAGGTCAGACTCAAGGTCATGGATTTTCAGAGGGCTGTAACTTGAAAACGGTTGATGGTAGACAGATATTTATTTACCATTATCAACTTATAGGAAGTGCCATATGGGCTTTCATTTGGTACTATGATCTTTGACCTTGAAAGGTCAAACTGAAGGTCATGGGTTTTCAAAGGGCTATGACTTTAAAATGGTTCATGACAGCCAGATGTTTACCATTCTCAACATATAAGAAGTCCCATATGGGCTTTCAGTTGCCGCCATGACCTTTGACCTTAAATTACTTTGAAATGTCAAACTCGAGGTCATGGATTTTCATCAGACTATAACCTGACAGCTGATGATTGAGAAATATTACCATTATCAACATATAGGTATAAAATAAGTGCTGCCGGACGAGGCTTGTTTTGCCTGACAGTACTTGTTTTCTGTCATAAGCTATTATATCTAACAATATTAACAGACTACACTAAAAAAATTGTTAGGGTCAAAACTGGCATATCAAAAAGTGGTGTGAACATGACCAGAGTGTCCACAGCATTAATTACACCTATGACATCTTGACCTTCTTATGGGGCCTCCGAGATTAAAGTGTTAAGTATATTTTAATCATAATCCCAAAGTGATTAAAGACATTTCATAATTTTGTGTTCTCACTGTTTGACTGTATACTGTGAGAATCTGTATGTCACCCAGAAGAGGATGGGTTCGCTTTTGAGTCCGGTTCCTCTCAGTGCTTTTTCCTCAGATATCTTCTCGTGGAGTTTTTCCTTGCCACTGTGGCCTCTGGTTTGCGCATTATATCTATATTAATCGAGATCTACATCTGGATTTCATTAAACATGATTTCTGACATCATCTATATTAAAGTGCTATACAAATACAATACAAAAGAAAAGCTAATCATGTAGTCTTTGTCTGTTGCGTTCATTCATTTTTCATTTCAAAATGAAGAGGGGAAAACAAGGAAACAGCATTTTATTTTTTTCTTAGCATACACTAAAATAAGAAATTCATTACTACAAATAAATAAATAAATAAAATGTTGAAAAGTTTAGAAATCAAACACTAATGCATCCAAATATGAAAAAAACACCAAGTGAAAAATACAAATAGGGTATTTTACAGGCTATTTTCTGGTAAGCTTGTGTATTCAGTTTTTTATCAACATACAATAAATACGGGGGCGGCACGGTGGTGTAGTGGTTAGCGCTGTCGCCTCACAGCAAGAAGGTCCTGGGTTCGAGCCCCGGGGCCGGCGAGGGCCTTTCTGTGTGGAGTTTGCATGTTCTCCCCGTGTCCGCGTGGGTTTCCTCCGGGTGCTCCGGTTTCCCCCACAGTCCAAAGACATGCAGGTTAGGTTAACTGGTGACTCTAAATTGACCGTAGGTGTGAGTGTGAATGGTTGTCTGTGTCTATGTGTCAGCCCTGTGATGACCTGGCGACTTGTCCAGGGTGTACCCCGCCTTTCGCCCGTAGTCAGCTGGGATAGGCTCCAGCTTGCCTGCGACCCTGTAGAACAGGATAAAGCGGCTAGAGATAATGAGATGAGATGAGACAATAAATACGAGATCAGCGTATGCAGAAAGAAATGTTTGGTGATTAAAATATTATTTAATCATAGCACCTAATCTCAATAATGCCAAAGACATCCATGAAACCAAGGGAGCAAAATTTACTATACTCTCTGGGTGGAAGGGGTGGCATTCTCTCTCTGCCCTGTAGTGACACTAGTAGGGTTCTGTGAGCTCTTGTATGCAGAAGAAGGCATATTGCTCTTTCCTCTGAGTATCTTAAGCAGCCCTGTGTTGTAGTAAAAGAAACAGTTTGAAACAATCCAGTTGACTGGCTTCACGTAGCTTGGAGAAAGTGCATGTTGAGCTTCACCCTCCCTAGTTGGTAGCTGTTGTATGAGAGAGGAAAGCTGCCTGCTGGATGGGAATTGGCAGGGGGAAAATTGGGGAAAAAATTCCCACAAAATGCAGCACTAGAAAAATCCTGATGAATTTTTCAGCTACCATATCACTCGCTTTTACCATCATCCTCTTCCTGTGTTTAGAAAGTACACAGTGATCTATATTCACAGTATATCAGAGATGAACAGAAATCTTTATACCCTCTCTGCTTACCACTACTCAGAAATTGGGATTATTCATCAGGGTCATTCAAGATAGTTCATTACTCATAGCCCCAAAATGAATCTTAACCAATAATGGAAAAACAAAAAAAAAGGAGAAATATGAGAGATGTTTGTAATATTTAATGTTTAAAGCCTGTTTTGAACATTGCAAAATATAAATTTGCTTTTTTTATTTCAAAATGTAAACTGAATGAACACAACATACATAAACATTATGCCGAAATTTTGCATTTACTGTAGTTGAATTTTTATCATTTTGTCACCTTTAATTAGATTTTATTTTATTCATTGCTATTTTTATTATATGTTGCATATGACTTTTTAAATATGTTTGCTTTCAGTGCTATGTTCTATATCATCATCTTCTATATCATCATCACCATCATCATCATCCTCATCATCATCATGGCCCTGCTCAGGATAAAGTGGTTACTGAAGATGAATTAATGAATTAATAATAATAATAATAATAATAATAATAACAGTATGTTGAAATTAAAACTGACTGAAACTGAAAATGATTTGAATAATCTTTGACTTGTATTGCACTCAGAACAATAAAACAGCACATTATTTGATGTTTTACCTCATGAATTTTATTGGGTTTTTTTTTTCAAAATAAACATTTCAATTTTGATTCTTGCATCACTTTTTTTAATGGGGAAAAACAGAAAGCTCAAGGACTGAAACTCGCATAAATCTCAGGGTAGTTGTTTGGCAATCAATCAGTAAACAAACATACAAAATATAGCCAAAATTCTTCACTCAAAGGTATTTGAAACTCAAAAAAACGTTGGGACAGTAAAGCATTAACCACTTTATAATGTTGCCATTCCTGCTTGCAAGACTTAAAGCTAGATGGCTTTTTGATTTCATAAAATTGGTGAAATTTAGGGGCGGCATGGTGGTGTAGTGGTTAGCACTGTCGCCTCACAGCAAGAAGGTCCGGGTTTGAGCCCCGTGGCCGGCGAGGGCCTTTCTGTACCGGTATGGAGTTTGCATGTTCTCCCCGTGTCTGCGTGGGTTTCCTCTGGGTGCTCCGGTTTCCCCCACAGTCCAAAGACATGCAGGTTAGGTTAACTGGTGACTCTAAATTGACCGTAGGTGTGAATGTGAGTGTGAATGGTTGTCTGTGTCTGTCAGCCCTGTGATGACCTGGCGACTTGTCCAGGGTGTACCCTGCCTTTCGCCCATAGTCAGCTGGGATAGGCTCCAGCTTGCCTGCAACCCTGTAGAACAGGACAAAGCGGCTAGAGATAATGAGATGAGATGGTGAAATTTTGTTCCCTCTGAAATGTGGTCATTGTGATAGGTTTATTTCTGCAATATCTATTAAAAAAAAAAAAAAAACAGGCCATTCTGTGGCTGGGAAGTTATTTAATTTGAGGGGATTATTTCCCAAGCAAATAATGTGCATGAAATCACTCGCTTCGTGCAGTCAAGCAGACAGAGGAAGTCTGTGTGTGCATGCACAGGTTTACCTTCTTCCTCTCTTTCTTCTTATTCTTTTGGGTTTTATGGCAGCTGGCATCCAGTGTTGCATTACTGCATCTACAGGTTTACCTTTGACCATGCACTGACAGTTACATCGTTCTGTCGCTAAACGAACAGCTGATCACACCAAGGTGCTCGCTGACCACCAATGTTTATTAGTTTGGTCCTGCGTTTCCTCTCGTTCACAACATAATGTCTTTTCTCCTTGCTTTCCGTTACTGTAGTCGGCCTTTCATGCTTCATTCGCACGCTCACGTCCTCCATTTTTCTCTCCTGTTTCAAATTTGTATCCCACAATGCCTTGCGGAAATGGGGAAAGCCCACCACGTGATGCATGATGTAGTATCTTGAATTGGGTCATGGTGAAGCAGGAAAAAATAGCAGAGAATTTAGGACCACGTGGCCCGAAATTCATTAATTGTTCTCTTTTTTAAAAACCTAATAAAATTTGGAGTCTGTGATTCAAATTAAGTAGCTTTTGGTCTACTAAACAAAAATAGCTGGGTCTCGGGGAAAATTCTTTTTATGGCCTACACTTGAAAAATCTGAAAGGCAGTCTACCTTTAAAAGATGTTTATAGAATGAAGACAAAGTGATGCACTGTATCAGGTGTTATTTTGTCCCATTCTTCCTACAAACAGGTCTTAAGGTGTGCAACAGTATGGGGTTGTCAGTGTCATATTTTTTGTTTCAAAATTCTCCACACATTCTGTATTGGGGACAGAGGGGACAGGCACCCTCTTCTTCCACAGCCATGCCTTTGTAATGTGTGCAGAATGTGGTTTTGCATTGTCTTGTTGAAATCTCCCTGGAAAAGATGTCATCTTGAAGGCAGCATATGTTGCTCCAAAATCTCAGTGTACTTTTCTGCATTAATGCTGCCATCACAGAAGTGTAAGTTACCTTTGCCAAGGGCACTGACACAACCCCATACCATGACAGACCCTGGCTTTTGGACTTGTTGCCGGTAACAGTCTGGATGGTCTTTTTCATCTTTGGTCCGGAGCACGCAGCATCCATTTCTTACAAAAAATGCCTGAAATACTGATTCATCTGACGGTACAGTACATGTTTCCACTGTGTGATGGTCCATCCCAGATGCCTCCAAGCCCAGAGAAGTCGACAGTGCTTCAGGACACAGTTAACATAAAACTTCCTTTTTGCATGTGAAAAATTTAACTGTCATTTGTGGATGTAACTCTGCATTGACAAAAGTTTGCCAAAGTAATCCTGAGCCCATGTGGCTATATCAGCTGTAGATGAATGATGGTTCTTAATGCAGTGCCGTCTGAGGGATCGGAGATCACAGGTGTTCAGCTTAGGCTTGCGCCCTTGGCCTTTACATACTAAAATTCCTCCAGATTCCTTGATTGATTTAATGATATTATGCACCGTAGAGGGTGAAATATCCAAATCCCTTTGTATATTTCGTTGAAGAACATTGTTTTGCAACATTTCAACAATTTTCTCATGCATTTGTTGACAAACTGGAGATCCTCGGCCCATCTTTGCTCCTCAAAGACTAGGCCTTTCCTGGATACTGATTTTGTATCAAATCATGATTACAATTACCTGTTTCAAATCGCATAATTATTTAATTGTTTTACCTCATTCTCGCCCTAAATTCCCCCCGTCCCAACTTTTTTTGGAATGTGTTACAGTACAGGCCTTAAACTTAGGAATGGATGCAAATGAAGTGAAGTTGGCCAGACAAAACATGAAATATCTTGTGTTCATCCTGTCTGCAATGAAATACAAGCCAAAATAAGTTTAGAAATCACTGCTTTCTTTTTTTAATTTGCCTTTTCCATACCGTCCCAACTTTGTCTGATTTGGGGTTATTATTATTATTATTATTATTATTATTATTATTAAGGAGAAGAAGAGAGCCTGTGTAACTTGCCTTACCTGATACTTGTGCTCATCCTTAGTTGGGAATCCGAAATATCGCTCTGTAAATGCTGAAGCTTCACAGATAAACAAATGAGGATCGGTTTCGTAAAGGTCAAATAACTCATTCCAATTCAAACATTTGAAATGGCATTTCAAGTCTCTAAAAGAAGGTAATATGTCTATATCATCACAATATACAGTGTTTTGTGAGGTGTGATACTGTTAGTGTTATTGTACTGTAATGTCTTCTGTGGTACCATAGAGTCTCCAGTCAGAGACGGGTGCCATGGCAACACCACAGCGGAATGGAGAGACGTGAGATAGGAGGAGAAGAGAGCTTATGAAGCCGCCATATGCCTACACACACACACACACACACACACACACACACAAACATAAGAGTTTCTACTACTTATGTATTCTGCTAGATAACTCGTGAAAAACACTGAGGTTGAAAACTTTAACAGATCAATATAAAAGTATTTCAAACATTCACATAATGTTGGGATTTTTTTATCATCCCCTTGACATCTAATAACTTCATCAGTACCAGTTTTGTAGTAAATATTTAAACATTTGTGAATTAAGAAAGGAGCTGTTTCTGTAGTGGAAGAAACACCACATGATATTTTATTTCTGAAGCAGAATAATATAATAACTGTGTTCTCTTCACCTTGCCAAAAACACCAATCCTGCTCCCATCGATGTACCTTCGCTTCAGCAGATACCTGGAAATACATACAAGATTACCAAAGCTGAATTAATCCATACTGCATGTGTTACATTAGACATCCTTAATCATATCATCAAAGGTGTTCATTCCAGCCAAATATAATAGGAGCCATATCTAATACTCATTATCAAACCATATCATTATAAATACCATTTAAACTCCTGTGACCTCATCACAGTAATTAGATTCTGTATTAATGTGCCAGGTTTTAAACCAATTAAACCATTACACTAAAACCATTGTTCTGTCCATGGAATGCCAGAATCTTTGTCCAATATGTTGCTTAGCAACCAAAGCTTACTGTTCACAGACTACACTGAGAGAATTGTTTATTGTGAAAATTATCAATAATAAATTTAATTATTTATTGAACACTAAACTTCATTTTTTGCTGCCGCCTCACCTCGTGCTCAAGAAAACCCATGATAAATCACTGTAACGCACAGCCTCTCATAGATTATTGACTGTGTTCCTCTCAGGGTTTCTTCCTCATATCGTCTCAGGGAGTTTGTTCTCACCACTGTAGCCTCTGGCTTGCTTATTAGGCACCTAAATCTAAGCCTCCGAATTTCTGTAAAGCTGCTTTGTGACAATGCCTTTTGTTAAAAGTGCTATACAAATAAAACGGATTTGAATTGAATAAGAATTTCATCAGTAATAAAAGAAGCAGTATGGTTTTAATATGAATGTACAAATCCGTTTTTCAGAGGTTGCAGACATACAGTGCCTTGCAAAAGTATTCATCCCCCTTGGTGTTTGCCCTGTTTTGTTGCATTACAAGCTGGAATTACAATGAATTTTTTTTTTTTTTTTTTTTGGGGGGGGGGGGGGGGGAATCACCATTTGATTTACACAACATGCCTACCACTTTAAAGGCATACATTTTTTTTTATTGTGACACAAACAATAATTAAGATGAAAAAACAGAAATCTGGAGTGTGCATAAGTATTCACCCCATTTCGTATTAAACTTCTAAATAAGAGCTGGTCCAAACAATTCACTTCATAAGTCACATAATTAGTTGATTAAGATCCACAATCAAAGTGTCACATGATCTGTCACATGATGTCTGTATAAATCAACCTGTTCTGGAAGGACCCTGACTCTGCAACACTACTAAGCAAGCAACATGAAAACCAAGGAGCACTCCAAACAGGTCAGAGACAAAGTTGTGTAGAAGAATAGATCAGGGTTGGGTCATAAAAAATATCCCAAACTTTGAATATCCCAGGGAGCACCATTAAATCCATTATAGCAAAATGGAAAGAATATGGCACCACTACAAACCTGACAAGAGAAGGCCACCCACAAAAACTCACAGATTGGGCAAGGAGGGCATTAATCAGAGATGCAACAAAGACACCAAAGGTAATGCTGAGGGAGCTGCAAAGATCCACAGCAGAGATGGGAGTATTTGTCCATAGGACCACTTTAAGCCATACACTCCACAGAGCGGGGCTTTATGGAAGAGTGGACAGTAAAAAAGTCATTGCTTAAAAAAATCATGTTTGGAGTTTGCCCAACAGCATGTGGCAGACTCCCCAAACACATGGAAGAAGATTATCTGGTCAAATGAGACAAAAATTGAACGTTTTGGCCATCATGGGAAATGCCAGGTGCAGCACAAACCCAACACCCTGAGAACACCATTCTTACAATGAAGCATGGTGGTGGCGGGATCATGCTATGGAGATGTTTTTCATCTGCAGGGACAGGAAAGCTGGTCAGGACTGAAGGAAAGATGGATGGCACTAAATACAGGGAAATTCTGGAGGAAAACTTGTTTGAGTCGACCAGAGGTTTGAGACTGGGACGAAGGTTAACGTTCCAGCAGGACAATGACCCTAAACATACTGTTAAAGCTACACTGGAGTGGTTTAAAGGGAATCATTGGAATGTCTTGGAATGGCCTCATCAAAGCCCAGATCTCAATCCAATTGAGAATCTGTGGCATAACTTGAAGATTGCTGTACACCAATGCAACCCATCTAACTTGAAGGAGTTGGAGCAGTTTTGCCTTGAGGAATGGGCAAAAATCCCAGTGGCTAGATGTGCTAACTTAGTAGAGACATACCCCAAGAGACTTGCAGCTGTAATTATAGCAAAAGGTGGCTCTATAAAGTATTTAATTTTTTTTCCTTTTTTGGGGGGGGGGGGGGGGGTGTTGAATACTTATGCACACTCCAGATTTCTGTTTTTTTCATCTTAATTATTGTTTGTGTCACAATGCAAAAAAAAAGTGCACCTTTAAAGTGGTAGGCATGTTGTGTAAATTAAATGGTACTAACCCCCCCAAAATCCATTTTAATTCCAGCTTGTAATGTCACAAAAGAGGACAAACACCAAGGGGGATGAATACTTTTGCAAGGCACGATACAGTACCAAAAAATGTTTGGACACCTTTTAATTCAGTGGTTTTTCTTTATATTTGTTAATTAAAAGATACTTCATGTCTTACATGGATGTCATTTCTCTTTACTTAATTGAGCAGTTCTTGACATAACATGGATTACTAGAGTTGTGGAATAGGGCTATTTACTGTATTTTTATTATTTACTGTTTGATCTCAAATGCATTAAGAAGGCAAGAAATTGCACGAATTAACTTTTGACGAGGCACAGCTGTTAACTGAAAAGCATTCCAAGTGACTACCTCATGAATCTGGTTAAGCTAATGCCAGTGTGTAAAGCGTCATCAAGGTAAACACCAGCTACTTTGAAGAATCTAAAATATGAAACATAATATTAATATTTTCAAATTTTAGCACTTTTTTGTTTACCACATAATTCCATATATGTTCCAGATGTTATTTCATAGTTTTGATGTCTTCAGTATTGTTCTACAAAATAGAAAAATAATCAAACTAGAGCGGTGGCTACAATTATCGACAGTCCATAATTATCAACACCTTTTCAGATTTACCAATAAAAAACAATTTTACAAGGGTGAGTTTCCGTTACAACAGTTATTATTGGTTAATTAATCAACCGGAAGACCTGCCTCGCCCTTTGATCTTGTCGTCTGCTGACACAGCTTGTTACTCGAGATGGAATTTTTTAGCACGATCAGCAATTTGAGGAAAACCCGGACGTTATCATTGCAGGTAAGCATGGTGGAAAGATCATGGACATGTTTTTACTTATCAAATTCACCGATATTTCATGATCTCCTTGTTGAAACCTACTTTATTTCTTACTCTTTCATTTGACAGTCGCCATTCTGTATTTAAATGCACATTTGAGAAGTCACGTGAGGTGTCGATAATAGTGATCATTTTCACCGGTGTCCACCATTATCGACACCCTGTGAAATTAAGTGACATTTACAACTGTTATGGATCGATCTTTGTGTAACATTGTTGAAGTAGATGAAGCACTCAGAAAAATAAAAGTGCTGTGATTTATAATATTTTTTCTGATTCATAACAGAATGGAATGTTTATAGAGTATTTGGAATCCGATTGCAATAAATAGAATTAGACCAGAATTAAATTCCTAGCATAGAAAAATTACATGCTTAAAATATTCAGATTTTTCTATTCCATTCAGAATTTTTTTTTTTTTTTTTGCAGTTTGTTGTAAATATCTACCACATACTACAATATCAGTAGACATTTTATATTTTAGTTCGGGGAATGACATGCGACCTTTGACCTGGATTTTCATGTGGTTACAATGTCAATTGCCTGACATTTATTGGTAAACTACAAAACTAGAAATTAATACAAACAACAACGAACGATTAACAAAATGTGATCTATGAAAATACTTAGAAAGAGGGTAGAAAGTGGAGCAAAAAGATTTTCTGACAGGTTAAACATTATCAGTTCATTTGTTTACAAATATTAGAATTACTTCCTCGTTTACGTAAACACTGACATCGATATATTTATATAAAATATATTTTGTACTAAATATAAGTCTATGTAAAACAAATTTTAAATAAAAACTATATTTTGTTAACTTAATACCACATACCGATTATTTTTATTTTTTATAAATAACCATCTGTGTGTCGATAACTGCGGACGAAGGTCTTAATACTTGTGGAACGGTGTCACATTATCTGATATGCTAAGTAATCAGGAATCAACTCTTTTTTTTTCCAGTGGAAGTTTGAGTAATTATTCATGCACAATTTACATATTGAAAGTCTTTTCTACTTTTGCAATGGCCAAAAGATTGTTAAGGTGTCGATATTTGTAGCCGCTGCTCTACAGAAAAACCTATGAATGAGTCGGGGTGTCCAAACTTTTGACTGGTACTGTACAGTATACTGCATACTTCAAAGTAAGAACTCATGAAGTGTAGCTTGTATATGTGACAAGTGAGACATATGGTATTGAAAAGACACTCTTACTCTAGAGCAGTGAGATGATCCTGGAGCTCCACCACTCCCAGACGCTTGTGCACTTCCTGTAGTATCTTTTGTCCCTGGAAGCCGCTGCCTCTGCCGTCCAGACGAGCCACAATCACATTGTCTGAGCTCACCAGTACAGAGTCCCATTCCAGATGAAATTGCTCACTCACCTGCTGACCACCAGGGGCACTGTCACTAAAAACAAAGACAAAGGAGAAAATGCTTGTTGGTATGAGTGTGTGCATGTGTGTGTGTGTGTGTGTGTGTGTGTGTGTGCGCGCGCATGCACGTGTATACCACACTGTCCACAGAATGAAAGCAGACTGAAAAAAAGTGTCATGAAATCAATAGCAGGTGATAGGTAATCAGTGATGTGCCAGGATCAATAAAGAGCTATCAGAGTGTGTGTCAAGCTTCTGTAATACCAGTGCTCTAACTGAATGGCAACACATCTGAATGTTCCTACACACACTCTTCCATTTAAGGCTGAGAGTGTCTCTATTCAAGATAATTGGTTTTGAATCCAAAAACAACTATCAATGAGATAAAACGAAAAAGGAACTATGTTCAAGGTCTAAAGTGATTTATTTACAATTCAAATCTATTTTAAAATGAATTTTTAAAACATTTGGGATAAGTTTTATCTTCCTAATAAACGAGATCATCTGTGCAATGGGATGGAAAAGCTTTAAAAATGTTCTTTCTAATATGGTACTGATTAGTGATTACATAATGCTTCAGATAATAGTTCATTATGCAATGGATTACACAATTTCACTAATGTATTCTGTTTAATTTCAATCTTTACTGTACGTTTCATCTAATGGGTGCTTACTGAAATTGAAATGCTACTGAAACATTTTCTTAATGAGTGTTTTTGCTTTTTAACTATAATACTACAATCTTTTTATTTTTACAACTAATCAGTGTACCAGGAAGCCAATTACAAACTTTCTTTATAACTGTACTGGTTTCAGTTTCTACTTTCTCTGTTGTAAACAGGAAATGACTTTTAAGCCTAATGCTGGTTTTGGTAGCGTTCAAGCTCTTTCTCTTGTACACACAATGGGTGTGTGTATGTATTTGTGTATGTGTGTAAGAATGGCGAAATGGAAAATAATGCATGAACGTACAGTATGAAGAGCAGAGGATGCTGATTACTCTCATCAAAATCCACAGGGAAGCTGAGCTCCAGTCGCAGTGCTGCAAACACATAGCTCATTATAATAGCATTAGAATAAACATGCTTTTCAGTAGTACCATCTTTCGTGTACTTTATGCACAGTCACTTATTATCGAAAAAAATCATTATGCATATGCTGACCATTGTGTGTCATTTCAGAGTTAATGAAAGTAATTTGTTACCATGGTTATTGGAGGGGATGATTCTGATCTCTCTGCAGGGGATGTTTTTCTGTCTGAGCAAGGCTCTGAACTCCAAACCAGAATCTACAGTCATATAATCTACAAAAACCAAAGAAGAAACATTTCAGACATTTAGATTTAACACTTGCTCACAAATCTTCTTCATGGAAGGAATTTACCACAAAGTGCTTTGGGACAGTTTTACACATCTGCTATAGAAGACATATTAGTTTTAACAAGTGTTGCCAGGCAAAAACAACCTTGCCCGGTCGCACTTATGAGGACTATGAAGGAAGATATCGTGGAAAAAATAGGTGCCCTATGGGTACATGTGGCTCCTGCTTATAAATAAAATTGTTTTCTGATGCCATGTCCATACAGTAAATGTAGCATATAGATTTACTCTATGAGGCAGTAGCCACAAAAATGAAGAGTAATCCAAAAATTAACAATTTAAAAATCACAGAAGTAAAATACCCCTCCTAGAACTGCCACCTTATTGTGGTGGAGGGGTTTGTGTGCCTGAATGATCCTAGGAGCTATGTTGTCGGGGGCATTATGCCCCTGTCAGGGTTTCCCAAGGCAGACAGGTCCTAGGTGACAGGCCAGACCAAGAGCAGTTCACCAAAACCCTTATGGAGAAACCATCAAGGACCGTGACATTGCCCGGTATGGCGCAGCTGGGGCCCCACCCTGGAGCCAGGCCTGGGGTTGGGGCTCGTATGCAAGCGCTTGGTGGCCGGGCCTTTGCCCATGGGGCCCGGCCGGGCTCAGCCCGAAGAGGTGACGTGGGCCTGACCTCCTGTGGGTTCACCACCCACAGAGGTAGCAGTAGGGGACTGGTGCAGTGTGGATTGGGTGGCAGTCGAAGGCAGGGGCCTCGACGACCTGATCCCCGGACACAGCGGCTAGCTGTTGGGACATGGAATGTCACTTCGCTGGGGGGGAAAGAGCCTGAGCTTGTGCGGGAGGTTGAGAGGTACTGGCTAGAGACAGTCGGGCTCACCTCCACGCACAGCTTGGGCTCTGGAACCCAGCTCCTCGAGAGGGGTTGGACTCTCCACTTCTCTGGAGTCGCCCATGGTGAGCGGCGGCGGGCTGGTGTGGGCTTGCTTATAGCTCCCCAGCTCAGCCGCCATGTGTTGGAGTTTACCCCAGTGAACGAGAGGGTCGCCTCTCTGCGCCTTCGGATTGGGGAGAGGGCTCTTGCTGTTGTTTGTGCCTATGGGCCAAATAGCAGTATAGAGTATCCGGCCTTCTTGGAGTCCCTGGGAGAGGTACTGAAGGGTGCTCAGACTGGGGACTCCATTGTGTTACTGGGGGGACTTCAATGCTCATGTGGGCGATGACAGTGACACCTGGAGGGGCGTGGTTGGGAGGAACGGCCTCCCCAATCTGAACCTGAGTGGTGTTTTGTTATTGGACTTCTGTGCTAGTCACGGTTTGTCCATAACGAACACCATGTTTGAGCATAGGGGTGTCCATAAGTGCACGTGGCACCAGGACACCTTAGGTCGGAGGTCGATGATAGACTTTGTTGTGGTTTCATCTGATCTCCGGCCCTATGTCTTGGACACTCGGGTGAAGAGAGGGACTAAGCTGTCAACTGATCACCACCTGGTGGTGAGTTGGATCTGCTGGTGGAGGAGGAAGCTGGACAGACCTGGCAGGCCCAAACGTATGGTGAGGGTCTGTTGGGAACGTCTGGCCGAGCACTCTGCTGGGGAGGTCTTTAACTCCCACCTCCGGGAGAGCTTTTCCCAGCTTCCGAGGGAGGCGGGGGACATTGAGTCTGAGTGGACCATGTTCTCTACCTCCATTGTGGACGCAGCTGTTCAGAGCTGTGGCCGCAAGGTCTCTGGTGCCTGTCGTGGCGGCAATCCCCGAACCCGGTGGTGGACACCGGAAGTAAGGGATGCTGTCAAGCTGAAGAAGGAGTCCTATCGGGCCATGTTGACCTCTGGGACCCCTGAGGCAGCTGACGGGTATCGGCAGGCCAGGCGTGCTGCAGCTCGGGCAGTTGCGGAGGCAAAAACTCGGAACTGGGAGGAGTTCGGGGAGGCCATGGAGAAGGACTATCGGTCGGCCTCGAAGAAATTCTGGCAAACCATCCGGCGCCTCAGGAGGGGGAAGCAGTACTCTGCCAACACTGTTTACAGTGCGGGTGGGGAGCTGTTGACCTCGACTGGGGACATTGTCGGGCGGTGGAAGGAATACTTTGAGGATCTCCTCAATCCCACCGTCATGTCTTCCATTGAGGAGACTGAGGCTGATGACTCAGAGGTGGACTCGTCCATTACCCAAGCCGAAGTCACTGAGGTGGTTTGCAAGCTCCTCGGTGGCAAGGCACCAGGGGTGGATGAGATCTGCCCTGAGTATCTCAAGTCTCTGGATGTTGTGGGGCTGTCTTGGTTGACACGCCTCTGCAAAATCGCGTGGTGGTCAGGGACAGTGCCTCTGGAGTGGCAGACTGGGGTGGTGGTCCCTCTTTTTAAGAAAGGGGACCGGAGAGTGTGCTCCAATTATAGGGGAATCACACTTCTCAGCCTCCCAGGGAAAGTTTACTCTAGGGTACTGGAGAGGAGAATTCGACCAATAGTCGAACCTCGGATCCAGGAGGAACAATGCGGTTTTCGTCCTGGTCGCGGAACACTGGACCAGCTCTATACCCTTCATAGGGTGCTCGAGGGTTCATGGGAGTTTGCCCAACCAGTCCACATGTGCTTTGTGGATCTGGAGAAGGCATTCGACCGTGTCCCCCATGGTATTCTGTGGGGGGTGCTTCGGGAGTATGGGGTTCGGGGCTCTTTGCTAAGGGCTGTCCGGTCCCTGTACGAACGGAGCAGGAGTCTGGTTCGCATTGCCGGCAGTAAGTCAGACCTGTTCCTAGTGCATGTTGGACTCCGGCAGGGCTGCCCTTTGTCACCGGTTCTGTTCATAATTTTTATGGACAGAATTTCTAGGCGCAGCCAGGGGCCGGAAGGAATCTTGTTTGGGAACCACAGGATTTCATCTCTGCTTTTTGCGGATGATGTTGTCCTGTTGGCTTCTTCAAGCCAGGACCTCCAGCATGCACTTGGGTGGTTTGCAGTCGAGTGTGAAGCGGCTGGGATGAGAATCAGCACCTCCAAGTCCGAGGCCATGGTTCTCAACCGGAAAAGGGTGGCTTGCCCTCTCCAGGTTGGTGAAGAAGTCCTGCCTCAAGTGGAAGAGTTTAAGTATCTCGGGATCTTGTTCATGAGTGAGGGAAGGATGGAGCGTGAGATCGACAGGTGGATCGGTGCAGCCTCCGCAGTGATGCGGTCGCTTTACCGGTCCGTCGTGGTGAAGAAGGAGCTGAGCCAAAAGGCGAAGCTCTCAATTTACCAGTCGATCTATGTTCTGACTCTCACCTATGGTCATGAGCTTTGGGTAATGACCGAAAGAACAAGATCGCGGATACAAGCGGCTGAAATGAGTTTCCTTCGCAGGGTGGCTGGGCGCTCCCTTAGAGATAGGGTGAGAAGCACAGTCACTCGGGAGGAGCTCAGAGTAGAGCCGCTGCTCCTCCACATCGAGAAGAACCAGGTGAGGTGGCTCGGGCATCTTTTTTGGATGCCTCCTGGACGCCTCCCTGGGGAGGTGTTCCAGGCATGTCCCCCCGGGAGGAGGCCCCAGGGAAGACCCAGGACACGCTGGAGGGACTATGTCTCTCGGCTGGCCTGGGAACGCCTCGGTGTTCTTCCCGAGGAGCTGACCGAGGTGTCTGGGGAGAGGGAAGTTTGGGCTTCCATGCTTAGACTGCTGCCTCCGCGACCCGGTCCCGGATAAAGCGGAAGAAGACGAGACGAGATGAGAAGTAAAATATACCAAGTGTCTGTACTTTATATTATTCTACTCTTACCTCTTACAGTTTTCGAAACTGAAACCTCTGAACTGAGGCTGACATACACACGCTGTCGCCATGACCGAAACTCTTATTTCCAGGAAATGGCCCGGCGCTAGAGCTCAGTGGAATGCACTTTCCCTCTGTAATAAGCATAAATGTGTCTGAAAGCGATTTCTTTAGTCTAATCCATTTATTTCGAGTGGTGAACCGAATTGTATACACTCACCGGCCATTTTAATCAGAACACGTGTATGCGCATGCACAGTGCATGACTGTTACACTCTTACATTCTTACAGCACGATGACATAGTGGCTAGCACCTGTATATGAGGCAGTAGCCACAACAAAAATGATTTTGACCTTTTTGGTGACCTTGACCGGATGACCCTCAAAATGTTGGAGGTTCTATTTGAGACCAATGCCCATCTATCCTGAAAGTTTCATGAAGATTGATCCAGCCATTTTCCCGTAATATTGTTAACAAAAAAACAAAGAAACTCGACCAAAAACAATACTTCGCCCCCTGGTGGACTCTGTCCCAGGTGAGGTAATAGAGGATGTCACGTCAACAAAAATCCTTAGCATTAGGAATAATCCATTTTTTTCTTTTCTATCCAACCTCTATTTAGTCCATCTGTAGCACAATAATTTACAATTATTGCTAAGTTGAGTCTAATTATTGAACAAGTATAAATCAGAGCTATTCTGAACAATCCCTCACAGCCTCTCCATGAGGAACTGTGGCAGATGGGCAGCTCATTCAGTCATCGGCTCTTCCCACCAAAGAGCAAGACCGAGTGCTTCAGATGCTCATTTGTGCCCACTGCCATCAGACTGTATAACAACAGCGGAGAACATCGACTGCCATCATGCTGACACACACACTCTTTCTCCTGCACTGGACTCATGTAAAACATTGCACACACACACACTGTCTCTCTGTGTCCCCTGCACTGAACTTATGTGGAGCATTGCACACAGCACACGTATATATTCTGTACATTTTATCCTTTTTCTCTATTGTAATAGCACTATCTCAATTCCTCCCTTATCTGCACTATTATCATGTACCGTATCACATGTTACACTATTATTGTTACAGTTCAACCATACCTATAGCTACCTCACGTCACTGTGTCACTTTATATGGCTCTACACCACTAGTTTACACACATCACGAGTGGATGTAGTGCCACTGCCAATTCTTGTTGTTTGTTGCTGTCTTTGTGAGCAATTGTCCTTATTTAGCTCTGTCTTTATTCTATTTTATATATGAACTAAGTCAGCATTTATCTATATTTTATTCTGTACTTGAGCTGCTGCAGCACCTGAATTTCCCCTCATGGGGATCAATAAGAGAATATATCTTATCTTAATTTTATCTTTTTTTATGGGGAAAAACAGAAAACTCAAATATTCAAACTCGCAGAAATCTCAGGGTCATTGTTGAGCAATCAATAAAGAGACCGTCAATGATGGTGTAGCTCACTCCAGCCCCGTCTAGTCCAGAAGGAATGATATAAAGTGGGCCACCTTGCACAATAAATGTTGCAAGTTATATACACTATACACAAGCTATATACAAGCTACTATATATATAGAAGCTATATAAACCCTAGGAATACCTACCTATTTGCCAGAAGCAATCCAAAATGGCGAGGAATTGACTGAGAAGAAGTGATTTTTTGTTGAACTTAAGGCTTAATTAGTCCATAACTTCATTAATAATTGTAATTAAGCAAATTTGGGTAGAAGCTATATGCACCCCAGGCAGACCTACCTTCCTACCAAGAAGAATAAAAATCAGTGAAGAGTTGAGAGAGAGAAGAAGCGATTTTCGTGAAATGTGGATGATGCCGGACAGACGACAGACAACACGTGATGGCATAAGCTCATCGCCTGTTGGCCGGATGAGCTACTTATCATGCAAAATATAGTCGAAATTCTTCACTCAAAAACTTACATTTAAAAAATGTATAATTCAACATTTCAGAGGTGGAAAAAAAATTGTGCACAAGGGTATTGTCATGCTGGAACAGATCTGGGCCTCTTAGTTCCAGTCAAGAGAAATTGTCATTCTACAGCATACAAAGACACCCTATACAATTATGTGCTTCCAACTTTGTGGCAACAGTTTGTTGAAGAAACATGTGTAGGTGTGATGGTCAGGTGTCCACATACTTTTGGTCATATAATTAGCTCAACCAAGTAAAGTTCTATCATTTTAAACTCCGATTACTGCCAAAAGTGAAAAGTAAAAACTCCCTTCAATTCCACTGAAAGATGGACCATCTACCTTTACATTATAACCAAATCTATATATGGAAAACAGCAATGGAATTAATGCCAAATTTGATCATCACCCACATCAGTCTCTGCCTCACAACCTGAAGTAAAAATCACACACAGCATTTAAATGTTTCACAGCAACATTAGCATCATAGTCGGCTCTTCATGCAACATTGGTAGGGAAATAATAACTGATTAATTCAGTCAGTTCTGATCTGTTCTGTTGACTAAACTACTTGTTATTATTGTTATGTTTTATTACATCATTTAAACATTGTAAGACTTTGTCCACTATATGTACAGTGTGTGTAAGTGTTCTTCTCTGTTTTAATAGCAATTTGTCCATGATGTGGACAGGGGGAAGCCATGGCCTAAAGGTTAGCGAAGCAGCTTTGGGAGCAAAAGGTTGCTGATTCAATTCCCTAGACAAGCAGGAATGACCAAAGTGCCCTTGAGCAAAGCACCTAACCCTTGAGCAACTGCTCCCAGGGTTGCCTACTGATGTGGGTATGTCAGGGTCTTGTTGTACATTGCTCTGGATAAGAGTGTCTGCTAAATGTCTTTGCGAAAGTGGGGGCATGGCCAAGCGTCAGTTTGTGGGGTCAGAGGAGGTGAATGGTCAAGTCATTACACCTGTTGTCAATTTGTGTGCTTGTTGCAGAGATGGTGGAACATAGAAAAGGAGGGAGAGAACAGAGAGAAGAAAGCTCCCCGGACCAGAACACGACTGTGTGTGTGTGTGCGCGCGCGCCCTAGAGTGAGCAAGTGAACCTGAAAAGCCTCAATAAATGTGTGTGTGAATATCATCTCCTGCCTGCTGTACTTCTGAACCACCCCATGGAGTCCTCGCTGTTCAAAGATCTCATCCATGCCCTCGCTAGTCCTCGCTACCATTCAGCAGAACCAGCATCAAGCGCTAATCACCATCTGGAAGGAGCAAGAACAATGCTTCGAAGCCTTGATGCTGGCCCAACAGGAAGATTGCCAGGCGTTCCAGCACCTACTCACGTTGGCGGGGTCCTCAATCGCCACCACAGTGGACCTTCCCCACATCACTCTCATGCAGATGGGCCCGCACAATGATCCAGAAGCCTTCCTAGCGCTCTTTGAGCAAGTGGCCAAACTGTGGGGGTGCAGCACGCCTACTTCCACTATTGACCGGCGCAGCTTGCCACGTAGCAGCTCCTTGCCGACAGCTGGCTCGTATTGAGGTTTTTCACCCACGTGACCAAGTCATGTGATGCTGCCATTTTGGACGTCACGGCTCGAATCAGTTTGAATGCGAGGAAGGCGACAAACGAAAAACATAAAAGAAAAAGGAGCGAGATGCAGAAAACACCTTCACTATCATTTCAGTCATTTGGATGACTGTTAAAACCTTTTGGTCTCAAGTTTTTCCTTTACTGTATTTACTAGTTTACTGTAATTATGATCCGGCAGCTATTTACACCGGATCCAGTGTAAATAGCTGCCGGAGCTGACGTCCGAGCTTGCCGGAGCTAGCGCGCTCGGGCAGGCTGGGAGCTAGCGCGCTTGGGCAGGCTGGGAGCTAGCGCGCTCAGGCAGGCTGGGAGCTAGCGCGCTCGGGCAGGCTAGGACGTCGGCTCTGGCAGCTATTTACACTGGATCCGGTGTAAATAGCTGCCGGATCATAATTACAGTAAACTAGTAAATACAGTAAAGGAAAAACTTGAGACTGAAAGGTTTTAACAGTCATGCAAATGACTGAACGTAAACATTGCTACAGTAACATACTAGCTACTGTTGTTGACATTAGCTAGCTTGACCTTCAAAATGGCGGACACCGGGGCGTCACGTGACCCTGTGACGTCAGGTGAAAAACCTCAATACGCCGACTTGAAGCAAGCCATCCTGCAGCGTGTCAGCCGCTCCCCGGAACAACATCATCAGTGCTTCCGGACGCTAAAATTGGAGGAGGTCGGCCGGCCGTTCGCATTCGGCCAACAGCTCTGGGATGCCTGCCGGCGGTGGCTGAGGGCGGACGACCACAACGCCAAGGGAATCATTGACCTGGTGACACTAGAACAGTTCATCCCACGACTTCTGGAAGGAATGGCAAAGTGGGTTCAGTGTCATCGTCCAGTGTCGCTGGAACAAGCCAACGAATTGGCAGAGGACCGTCTGGTGGCGGTTCTGATGGGAGGCAGACATGTTGCCTTTTCTCTTTTTTCTCTCCTCCCTTCCCCCTCTTCTTCCCTTCCCCGCTCTGTTCCCCCACCGCAGAGGTGTGGGCCGGCCCCCCCCAGCTGGCCCGTCACACCTGTGGTGTCCTCCCATCTTCCCCTTCCATGTCTGTGTCTTCTGCCCCTCAGGTGAGTGACACCCAAATTGACAAGACTGCAGCGATTGCGGCCTGCCTGAGGTCCAAGGCCAAAAAGGGAGTGAGACAATTCCTGGAACTGGCTGGCTACTATTGTAGGTTCATACCTAATTATTCGGACATCACCAGCCCACTGACTGATCTCACTAAAAAGGGAGCACCAGATCCAGTCCAGTGGATGGAGCAGTGCCAACAGGCTTTCACCAGGGTAAAAGCTGCACTGCGTGGGGGCCACTTCTACACTCCCCTGACTTCTCTCTCCCCTTTACTTTACAGATGAACACACCGGACAGAGGGCTGGGGGCCGTTTTGTCCCAGAAGGTAGAGGGCGAGGAGTGTCCTGTGCTGTACATCAGCTGCAAGCTCTTGATGCATGAAAGCAAGTACAGCACCATCGAAATGGAGTGCCTGGCCATCAAGTGGGCAGTCCTCACCCTCCGATACTACCTGCTGGGGCACCCTTTCACCCTCTGTTTGGACCACGTGCCTCTCTCATGGCTCCACCGCATGAAGGCTCACCCATTGGCATCTCGCCCTCCAGCCATTTAAATTCAAGGTGGTCCACAGGCCAGGGGCGCAGATGGTGGTGGCAGACTTCCTGTCCCATCGGGGGGAGCCCGGCCTGAGTCGGGTGGTGGGAGTATGTGGCAGCGGGGGCGTGGCCAAGCGTCAGTTTGTGAATGGACGGCGGGGTCAGGGAAGGTGAGTGGTCAAGTTATTACACCTGTTGTCAATGTGTGTGTTTGCTTCAGTGATGGTGGAACATAGAAAAGGAGGGAGAGAGCAAAGAAAAGACAGCTCCCCGGACCAGAATACGACTCTGTGTGTGTGTGTGTGTGTGTGTGTGTCCTAGAGTGAGCAAGTGAAGCTGAAAAGCCTCAATAAATGTGTGTGTGAATATTATCTCCCGCCTGCTGTGCTTCTGTACTCCACCCACATCAGGGACGTGTTACAGCCTGTAATGTAATGTAATGTGCAGGGGCATCATGGATAACTTGACAGCTGACAATTCACATACAAACTGAATTGATTACATTGATTACATATCAAATTTAGTTCTGACATGTAACTCTCATGAAAAAATCACACACATCTAGTGAGCTTTTAGATATTTTTAGGCAGACTGACTGCATTTACAGCTGTGTCTATTAAACTGGAGCACATATACATCTGGTGATACATAGGAGACAACATAATATTGTCAAACAAATAGCATGACCAGTATCAGGCAACCACAATGCAATACAATAAGCTTTGTAGTGGCACAATAATGTATAACTGCACAGAACACAATGAGCATCAGTAAAGTGAATTAAATGGCAAATTGTGCATGTTGAAAAGACAGTGTTGCCGTGTTGACATGTTGAAAAGAGTAGCTGTGCAATTGGCATACTGCGTAGACTAAAAGTCTTAAGTCCTTCCCGTGCCATGCCCTGGTCTTCCGGGGCAGTCTCCCATCTCAGTACTAACCAGGCTGTTAAGGTGCATCAGGCGGGGCCGATCCCCTTTTCCGCAGCCCTTGGCCTCTTGCCTATACAGCTAAGGTTACAATGGTGGGCTAGTCCTCTGGTAACCACGAGAGTTTGACTCCTCACTCGCACCAGCATGCCTTGCCAGACGGCAGTAGGTACCATTTTTATGAGTAGAACTCACAATCTCCCAATCAAGAGGCTGACACGCGAACCACTAGGCCAGCTTGCGGTACTGTGTAGACTACTGCATACAAAATGTATGATATATTCTCCCTATTTTTCAGATGAGCTTTGTTTTGGTGGTTAATTTGCAAAGTTCAACCAGCATATACACTGTGATCCAGGAATACATTGCCATAGGACTGAAATGCAACTTTTGTTCTCACCAGTCAGTGCTGCGCCTGTGCATTAGAGAAGGTCAGCATGTTACCCAGCTATTTTATTCATTGTTAGGTAAAAATAAAGTGCAGTAATTATCAGGCTGAAAATTAAGCCAGTAATTATCTGATCATTTGCAAGGCATGTAATAATTTAATTTAATTCTGAAGACATTACTGGCAATAATCCCAGTGAAGTAGAAGACAGATGAAAAAGACAAAAAAAAATCAATGAAAAGACAGAAAGTGTTCTCTACTTAGGGTTGTAATTATGGTTTAAATCATTTTATTCTTAGTAACTGTGTGTGGGTGTGTTTAATACTCACTGCTTATATTGGCAAGCTGGTGCACAGTCATTTTGGGAACACCAGGCCCTGAGGAAAGACAAAATTTGAACACTTTAACACACTCAGCAAAATAAATTCCTTTCGGTATTTATGCTAGTTCATTTATAATGAATTATTTGAACACAGCTATTCTTTTCAACTGTGAGAATCTACTGAAAATGAGCAGGAAATAGCTACAAAGTGCAGCTTCAAGTCTGATAAAATTAAAGGAGTATTTCAGTGTTTTCTGATATTATCTCTGTTTACTTCAACTCTGTTTCTTCTTTACTGAAGAAACAACAGAAAACTTGTTTACTCGAAACACACTTATAATGGTGGAAGTCTAAGGGAATTTGCTTGGCCAATCAGTGCGCTGATTTACTCCTCTGTTTAGAAGATTCTTAATGAAGTTGAAAATGAACAAGTTTGAAATTATTGTTGACTTAAATCTTATTTTCAGTTCAAAAAGAAAAATGTGTATGAAAGTTTGATGAAAGGGAGGTGAACCTGCGCAGTGCAGCAGTACTGTTTGTAAATCTGGACTCAGCATAGCATCGTAATATGAGCAGTCCGGTTTGAACAGGGAACATGTCAAACATTCACGATGAAACAGATCCACTGTCCGCACCCTAGATACACAAGTTGAAACATTAGAGCAATTCTTATCCAGCTATACACTGTTCAAATCACTGTAGTAGATCCATTACTGCTCATGTTGAGAAGAAGTGAATTCTTCACAACTCACCTGTACAGGTGTCTTTGTGAGACTCCATCCTCTGTGCTGATATAATACCTACATAATGACATTGAGGTTGTCAGCAAATTATCAATACATAGTCCATCCATCCATGCATCTATCCATCCATCCATCACCACTTATCCTGTGCAGATTCACGGGCAAGCTGAAGCCTATCCCAGCTGACTATGGGCAAGAGGCAGAGTACACCCTGGACAAGTTGCTAGATCATCGCAGGGCTGACACACAGAGACAAACAACCATTCACATTCACACCTACGGTCAATTTAGAGTCACCAATTAGCCTAACCTGCATGTCTTTGGACTGTAGGGGAAACCGGAGCACCCGGAGGAAACCCACGCAGACACGGGGAGAACATGCAAACTCCACACAGAACATTGGGCTCGAACCCAGAACCTTCTTGCTGTGCTCAAACCCAGAACCTTCTTGCTGTGCTCAAACCCAGAACCTTCTTGCTGTGAGGTGACAGTGCTAACTACTACATTACCGTGCCGCCCCCAATACATAGTTACCCAGCCAAATGTTTTGCATGTGTGAAGAAACCCTTGTGCTGATAACATAGAAAACCTAGAACATTTAAAAAAAAAAACTAGTGCTTACAATAGAAAACTGGAATTATTGTACTGCGATGATCTGGTGACTTGTCCAGGGTGTACCCACCTCTCGCCCATAGTCAGCTGGGATAGGCTCCAGCTTGCCTGCGACCCTGTACAGGATAAGCGGCTACAGATAATGGATGGATGGGTGGAATTATTGTGGACTTTCGTCAAATTCTGTCATGCAACTTTTATTCTGACTGGGGAATATTTTGAAGACACAAAGTACCATCAAACAGAAATAATCTTAGAGAAGGTGAAATATGGATGTAATACTGCCACAATTATTTCTTTTTCCAGAATATTAGTTTTGATCATTGTTTTTCCACATCTTTATCAGCACACATTAAAATGGTATTTGCAATAATGAGACCTTTTAGTGAAATGTATTTCATGTTTATTTCCAGTTTTTTTTTAATTTAGAAAATAAATATTGTTCATAAAACCATGTAGACAGAAACCCCTTTCTTGTCTGTGAGTGTGTAAAGAAGAGAATATGTGGTTGTCTGTGTTTGTGTGTCATACATACTTATATACATCCATCCACACATAAAGCCACAATATTCCAGATTAGTTCAGTGACGATAAAAAGGCTGCATACCTCTGGTAAAATTGGACGTTTTTGTGATTTAAAAAAAGAAAACAAGGTAAATCATGTCAGATCTTTTTTTCCACCTTCAATGCATTATAGCATCCAACAAAATTCAAGTGAAAAACAAATTGAAGAAGCATTTTACGGGGGAGGAAAAACCTAGTTGCATAAGTAGAAGAAGAACAACTTTATTTATCATAGGTACACTTGTGAAATTCCTCTTTGCATGGCATTTCAGCCCAACCTCAGGCCATGGCTGCCCCATGGCAACCTAACCGCATGTCTGTGAACTGACTCAAGTATACACACCCTTTTATATTTTGTTAACCGTTTCATGAATAAACTATTTAAAAACACTTCAAGAATCTTAAGATATTTTAACATATGATTGCATGTCATGCATTTTATGGGTTTTTCCTCCCTAAATATCAATTATTTAAATTTTTAGGGAAAAACATGACTGATAAGAACACCATGAATAAAAAAGCACAACATTTCTTCCTGAAATGGGAAAAAAACAACCACTTCCAATGTGCTTCTACAACCCCGATTCCAAAAAAAGTTGGGACAAAGTACAAATTGTAAATTAAAACGGAATGCAATGATGTGGAAGTTTCAAAATTTCATATTCAGAATAGAACATAGATGACATATCAAATGTTTAAACTGAGAAAATGTATCATTTAAAGAGAAAAATTAGGTGATTTTAAATTTCATGACAACAACACATCTCAAAAAAGTTGGGACAAGGTCATGTTTACCACTGAGACATCCCCTTTTCTCTTTACAACAGTCTGTAAACGTCTGGGGACTGAGGAGACAAGTTGCTCAAGTTTAGGGATAGGAATGTTAACCCATTCTTGTCTAATGTAGGATTCTAGTTGCTCAACTGTCTTGGGTCTTTTTTGTCGTATCTTCCGTTTTATGATGCGCCAAATGTTTTCTATGGATGAAAGATCTGGACTGCAGGCTGGCCAGTTCAGTACCCGGACCCTTCTTCTACGCAGCCATGATGCTGTAATTGATGCAGTATGTGGTTTGGCATTGTTATGTTGGAAAATGCAAGGTCTTCCCTGAAAGAGATGTCGTCTAGATGGGAGCATATGTTGCTCTAGAACCTGGACATACCATTCAGCATTGATAGTGTCTTTACAGATGTGTAAGCTGCCCATGCCACATGCACTAATGCAACCCCATACCATCAGAGATGCAGGCTTCTGAACTGAGCGCTGATAACAACTTGGGTCGTCCTTCTCCTCTTTAGTCCGAATGACACGGCGTCCCTGATTTCCATAAAGAACTTCAAATTTTGATTCGTCTGACCACAGAACAGTTTTCCACTTTGCCACAGTCCATTTTAAATGACCCTTGGCCCAGAGAAGACGTCTGCACTTCTGGATCATGCTTAGATACGGCTTCTTCTTTGAACTATAGAGTTTTAGCTGGCAACGGCGGATGGCACGGTGAATTGTGTTCACAGATAATGTTCTCTGGAAATATTCCTGAGCCCATTTTGTGATTTCCAATACAGAAGCATGCCTGTATGTGATGCAGTGCCGTCTAAGGGCCCGAAGATCACGGGCACCCAGTATGATTTTCTGGCCTTGACCCTTACGCACAGAGATTCTTCCAAATTCTCTGAATCTTTTGATGATATTATGCACTGTAGATGATGGTATGTTCAAACTCTTTGCAATTTTACACTGTCAAACTCCTTTCTGATATTGCTCCACTATTTGTCAGCGCAGAATTAGGGGGATTGGTGATCCTCTTCCCATCTTTACTTCTGAGAGCCACTGCCACTCCAAGATGCTCTTTTTATACCCAGTCATGTTAATGACCTATTGCCAATTGACCTAATGAGTTGCAATTTGGTCCTCCAGCTGTTCCTTTTTTGCACCTTTAACTTTTCCAGCCTCTTATTGCCCCTGTCCCAACTTTTTTGAGATGTGTTGCTGTCAAGAAATTTCAAATGAGCCAATATTTGGCATGAAATTTCAAAATGTCTCACTTTCGACATTTGATATGTTGTCTATGTTCTATTGTGAATACAATATCAGTTTTTGAGATTTGTAAATTATTGCATTCCGGTTTTATTTACAATTTGTACTTTGTCCCAACTTTTTTGGAATCGGGGTTGTAAACAAAAATTATTAATATGGAGGTCTAAAGTATTTTATATTGATGATCAAAATTATAGAAAATATATTATTTTTTAACAAAATATAGCAATATCCTTGACAAACAAAACAAACAAGCAAAAACAACTAATGTCAGTTTTTGGAAAAAAAAAGAAAAAAAACCCCCACTAATCTAACACAAAAATATTTTTTCTCTTAAATTGATTTTTTGAGCCGAAAGTTCATAAACATAAACAGAGACATGCTGCACTGAGAATGGCACATAGCCTAAACAGCAACAGAAAGCAGTATTATGATTTCGATTCAATTATATTTAAAGTGCCATTCCACCATTGGATGTATTCTTTGGCATAAAATACAATATATTTTATGACAACATGACTAGACAGAGAAATCTTTTAGCTTCAAAATGATATATCAAACATAATTTTTTGACAATGACAAGTATATTAATTTTGTGACCAAAGTCACCTACCCTTTTAATTTCCGCGCGTGATGTCATCGGCAGGTTCCCCTTCTTGTGTACGACGTGACGTGTGACGTGGCACATATTATCAGCAATGGCGGATAGAACGCGATAAAAATAATACCAATAAATCTAGCTAATACCAATAAATCTAGCTAACTGAAAGATTAACTCAAAATTTTTCGCAATTTTTTTGGCCCCCATATACGAGGAGAAATGACTCTCTCACTTTGGGGGTTTCCTGGTCTAAAAATAGACCGACACGTGGTACACAAGAAGGGGAACCTGCCGATGACATCACGTTTCACTACCGCGCGGAAATTAAAAGGGTAGGTGACTTTGGTCGCAAAATTAATATACTTGTCGTTGTCAAAAAATTATGTTTGATATATCATTTTGAAGCTCAAAGATTTCTCTGTCTAGTCATGTTGTCATAAAATATATTGTATTTTATGCCAAAGAATACATCCAATGGTGGAATGGCACTTTAAGGTCTCCAGTGATCTGGAGGTGATTTACATCTTATATTTTCTTATAATACAGCAGATTGTGCCTGCCAGCTTCACCTGATCCCCACTCCACAAACAGCCTCATTAGCTGCCTGAATGACATTAAACATTGGATGGCAGGAAACTTCCTTCAGCTGAATGACAGCAAGACCGAGGTGGTCATCTTTGGCCCCTCCAATTCAGCCGCCAGTATCACCCCCACCCTTGGTCCCTTGTCTGCATATTTGCACAGTGAGGTTAAAAACCTTGGTGTTTTTATGGACAATACTTTGAGTTTTAATAAGCAGGTGGCAAATGTGGCGAGAGGTAGTTTTTATCATTTGAGAAATATTGGAAAGCTAAAACCAATATTAGCTCCAAAAGACCTAGAAACAGTTATTCATGCTTTTATTACTTCTAGGTTAGACTACTGCAATGCACTTTATCTGGGCTTGCCTCATTCCACCCTCACATGCTTACAGATGGTCCAAAATGCTGCAGCTAGGCTCCTTACTGGTACAAAGAAAAGGCAACACATCACTCCCATCCTAGAACAGCTACACTGGTTACCTGTGAGGTACAGAATTGATTTTAAAGTATTGTTGTTTGTTTTTAAAGCCCTAAATGGTTTGGCCCCTCAGTACATTTCTGATCTCACACCTTGTTCTGCTCCCATATCCCTCAGGTCTTCATCACAACTTCTTTTTTCAGTGCCCCGCACACGCCTAAAAACCAAAGGTGACAGAGCCTCCTCTGTTGCTGCCCCTAAGCTCTGGAACAGTCTTCCTATATATGTCAGATCCTCTCCCACCATTGATTGTTTTAAATCCAATTTAAAGACGCATTTTTTTCTCTCTTGCTTTTGGTACAATCTGAGTGTGGCAGCGGGGGCATGGTCAAGTGCCAGTCTGTGACCGGAGGGTGGAGTCAGGGAAGGTAAGTGTCAGAATCACTACACCTGATGTCAATTAACCTGTGTTTGTGTGTCTTCCCAGTGACCGCGCCCTATATAAAGAGAGAGAGAGCAGAGGAAGAGGGCTCTCTCCTGAACCAGACGACTTGTGTGTGCGCGCGCGTGCATGGAAGAGACTGAATTTTGCATCTGAAAAGAGCAAAATAAACGAATTATTGAACTTTATTCTGGCTTGCCATCTTTCTGTGCTCCTCCCCCTCCTACGAACTGCTACAGTGGTGCTGAAACCCGGGATCGAGCACAAGAAAAGAATAGATTCAATTTATCACTCTGCGCTACGTTTTATTACCGGGGCTAAATATTCAATACACCATTGTGACCTGTACAGCCTGTCTGGTTGTCACCCGCTGTCAGTACGTAGGCAGCTTCATTGGCTGACTTTCATTTATAAGGCAGTTATTGGTTTGTTACCATCCTATCTATCATTGTTTTCTTGGTCCTCAAATAATAGATATAACCTCAGATCAAACAATATTATTCTCTTTAACATACCAACTCCTAGAACCAGTGGCGGCTGGTAGTCTTTCAAACAGGGGAGGCTGGTCGGTTACAATATTTCCAGATTTTAAAAGAAAAAACATCAATTTTGTCCATACTCTTGCCTCTGATCTGGCTGATTGTTGGCAGTGTCACAAACTGTGAAATAACAGGTTCTTTTGGCCCATTAGCCTACTGTCCAATATACATGATGGTGGTGTTGGGGGGGTATATTTTAACATTTTATATTTTAAAATTGTGGCATGTTGTTTAAAAATTGACCTCGGCTGTGTTTTTGTTTAAAAATGTTTTCCAAATTGTAGCGGTGTTTAATTCATATCCAGAAAAACATATATTCCAATATAATATACTCAGCATAAACATTTTAAATAGATTCTATATTTTGGTCCATCCATGACATATTACTAACGTAGCCTATTTACTGTTGTTGATGTGGGTCACTTGCTGTTAGCCAATTCACTTTCTCGTACCAGGAGAGCTGAAAGGAACGAATATTATTCCCTACCTTTTTCACCAAGTCAATTTGAGGCGTTGGTCTACCCTGCTCTTTAATTTTAATTTTTTCCTCGAAAGGAAGACTGGCAAATGGCTTCGCCAAAATTAAACCAGCAATGCTTGGCATCTGTGCGCAGCTTTCTTGCTAGCTGACTAGCCCCCTCAAGTTCAAGTTCAGTCACTCAAATAAACGACATTTCTGGAACTAAGATAGCAAACTTGACAACACTATATTTACACTTTATTTACAATGAAAATATATACAAACTAAAAAAGCTGGTAGAAACCGTATGTAATGAATGAAATCGAAATGTAAGCTGATCTCTTACAATACACCACAGCACTTGCGAATCCGCATGGGACTGAACTGATGTTGCCAGATACTGCTGACGTTATCCAGCCCAAAATATGTTCAAAACCCGCCAAAATGCACTTAAAACCGCCCAATCTGGCAACACTGTACCGCTGCCTGTCTATAGTTGAAACGAGCTGTCAATCAAAGAAAATATCCGGCCGCTTTCACCAATCACCAGTCTCCTCGCGGAAACTGCCATGTCCCTCCCACTGTGAGGCTCGGAGTCCGTGGGCGGGCATTTTCGCAGTATTTGTCCAATAACCATCTTGCATTTTGAGATTGAAAAGCGCATCGCTCCCAAATGCCGTTGAAGTCCATTGAGGCTGGGAGTCCGTGAGACTCCGTGGGCGGGCGTTTTCGCAGTATTTGTCCAATAATCATCTTGCATTTTGAGATTGACAAGCACATAGCTCCCAATCCACTGAGGCTGGGCTGCATCGCGCTGTCACGAGGGGGAAAAACTCACGCACACATTAGGCGAACTGGGGAAAGTTATAACGGAATGATTTCGCACTGTAGTTGGGTTGAGCATATATATTTCTATGATTCTGGATCTGAAATAGCAATGTTATAAGGTCGGCTATAACATAAGCCTAGCACAATTCATCCTACACGATGTTCATCAGTTTTAGAGGAGGCTGAGCCTCCCTCGTTGTCTTAGAGCAATCGCCCGTGCCTAGAACCAATTTTGGAAAATTAGCCTTTCAATATAATGCCCCCTCAACCTGGAATGAACTCCAGAAACAGTTAAAGCTAGATTTGTTCATTCCATTGACTGATTTTAAGTTACGCATTGCTGACATACTAAAATATCAATGCAAGTGTTTTTAAGGTTAAGGCTATTCTATTGAACACATTCAGTGCATTATCTTTTATGTTCATGTTGTAAGTATGCCAGCTTTGGTCTATGTTACCTGTTATGTGCTTGTTTGTGTTCTTATTTCATTGTGTACCTATCTCTTACGGTAATTTCTGCTCTCTTGCTGTCCAGCATGCTATGTTTATGTCCTGCTTGTCTCAACCTGCGTGTATTTTAAGCTATGTGTTTCTTGTCCAACATGTTATTTATGTGTCCTGCCTGTTTTTTTTTTAACCTATTGTGTGTTTTAAGCTGTGTGTACAGTGGTGCTTGAAAGTTTGTGAACCCTTGAGAATTTTCTATATTTCTGCATAAATATGGCCTAAAACATCATCAGATTTTCACACAAGTCCTAAAAGTAGATAAAGAGAACCCAGTTAAACAAATGAGACAAAAATATTATACTTGGTCGTTTATTTATTGAGGAAAATGATCCAATATTACATATCTGTGAGTGGCAAAAGTATGTGAACCTTTGCTTTCGGTATGTGGTGTGACCCCCTTGTGCAGCAATAACTGCAACTAAACATTTCCGGTAACTGTTGATCAGTCCTGCACACCGGCTTGGAGGAATTTTAGCCCATTCCTCCATACAGAACAGCTTCAACTCTGGGATGTTGGTGGGTTTCCTCACATGAACTGCTCGCTTCAGGTCCTTCCACAACATTTCGATTGGATTAAGGTCAGGACTTTGACTTGGCCATTCCAAAACATTAACTTTATTCTTCTTTAACCATTCTTTGGTAGAATGACTTGTGTGCTTAGGGTCGTTGTCTTGCTGCATGACCCACCTTCTCTTGAGATTCAGTTCATAGACAGATGTCCTGACATTTTCCTTTAGAATTCACTGGTATAATTCAGAATTTATTGTTCCATCAATGATGGCAAGCCATCCTGGCCCAGATGCAGCAAAACAGGCCCAAACCATGATACTACCACCACCATGTTTCACAGATGGGATAAGTTTCTTATGCTGGAATGCAGTGTTTTCCTTTCTCCAAACATAACGCTTCTCATTTAAACCAAAAATTTCTATTTTGGTCTCATCCGTCCACAAAACATTTTTCCAATAGCCTTCTGGCTTGTCCACGTGATCTTTAGCAAACTGCAGATGAGCAGCAATGTTCTTTTTGGAGAGCAGTGGCTTTCTCCTTGCAACCCTGCCATGCACACCATTGTTGTTCAGTGTTCTCCTGATGGTGGACTCATGAACATTAACATTAACCAATGTCAGAGAGGTCTTCAGTTGCTTAGAAGTTACCCTGGGGTCCTTTGTGACCTCGCGGACTATTACACACCTTGCTCTTGGAGTGATCTTTGTTGGTTGACCACTTCTGGGGAGGGTAACAATGGTCTTGAATTCCCTCCATTTGTACACAATCTGTCTGACTATGGATTGGTGGAGTCCAAACTCTTTAGAGATGGTTTTGTAACCTTTTCCAGCCTGATGAACATCAACAACACTTTTTCTGAGGTCCTCAGAAATCTCCTTTGTTCGTGCCATGATACACTTCCACAAACGTGTGTTCTGAAGATCAGACTTTGATAGATCCCCTGTTCTTTAAATAAAACAGGGTGCCCACTCACACCTGATTGTCATCCCATTGATTGAAAACACCTGACTCTAATTTCCCCTTCAAGTTAAATGCTAATCCTAGAGGTTCACATACTTTTGCCACTCACAGATATGTAATATTGGATCATTTTCCTCAATAAATAAATGACCAAGTAAAATATTTTTGTCTCATTTGTTTAACTGGGTTCTCTTTATCTACTTTTAGGACTTGTGTGAAAATCTGATGATGTTTTAGGTCATATTTATGCAGAAATATAGAAAATTCTAAAGGGTTCACAAACTTTCAAGCACCACTGTATCTTGTTGCCCTGCATGGTATGTTTTTGTCCTGCTTGTCTTATCAAGTTGTGTGTGTTGTCCAGTATGATGTGCTCACGCCCTGCCATTCTTTTAAGCTATGCATATCTTGCTTATGTCCTGCATGTTTTGTTATGTCCTGCATGTTTTCATGTCTTAATCTTTTATGTCTTTGCTCTTAATCTTTGTTATGCTTTGCTGCTGTGTTTGTCTGCATGTCTGCTTTATGTTGTTTGTTTTAGCTTATTGCTGCTTTCTTGGCCAGGGCTCACTTGAAAAAGAGACAACAGCCTCAGTGTGGCTACCCTGGTTAAAAAAAGGAGAAATAAAATAAAATAAAAAAATAACAGCCCCATGGAGTCCTCCCCCTTTGCAGACCTGGTCCACGCCCTCGCCACGGCCCAGCAGAGCCAGCACCAGGCGCTAGTCACCCTCCGGAAGGAGCAAGAGCACCGGTTCGAGGCCCTGGTGCTGGCGCAGCAGGAAGATCGACAGGCGTTCCGGCACCTCCTCGCGTCGGCGGGGTCCGCCATCTCCACCGCCGCGGGCCCTTCTTCCCTCACCCTAACTAAGATGGGCCCGCATGATGACCCCGAGGCCTTCCTCACGCTCTTTGAGCAGGCAGAAGAGGCCTCGGGCTGGCTGGTGGAACAGCACGCGGCGCGCCTCCTCCCCCTGCTAACGGGCGAGGCACAGCTGGCCGCGCTACAGCTCCCCTCCGACCACCGACTGGCCTATGCGGACCTTCGCCGGGCCGTCCTCCAGCGGGTGGGGTGCACCCCCGAACAACAGCGACAGCGCTTCCGCGCTCTGCATCTGGAGGAAGTCGGCCGGCCGTTCGCATTTGTCCAGCAGCTCCGGGACACCTGCTGGTGGTGGTTGAGGGCCGACAACCACGATGCCGAAGGAATCATCGATCAGGTGGTGCTGGAGCAGATCATCGCCCGCCTACCAGAGGGAACCACGGAGTGGGTCCAGTGCCATCACCCGGCGTTGCTGGATCAGGCCATCGAGTTGGCGGAGGACCATTTGGCAGCTGTTCCGACGGCAGGACAGCGGATATCCTCTTCTTTCCTCTCCTCTCTCTCTCTCTCTCCCCCTCTCTCCTCCTGTGTCTCGTCCTCACCCCGTTCCCCCACCGCGGAGGAGGGGCCGGCCCCACCCCAGCCGGCCCGTCGCACCCGCAGTGCCTTCCCGTTTTTCCCTTCTGTGCCTGTCTCTCCCCCCCTCAGGTGAGTGAGCCCCAGAGCACTCGTGCAGAGAGGAAGCCCGGGCCGGTTTGCTGGCGCTGCAGGGAGCCGGGCCACCTCCAACAGCAGTGCTTGGCAATGGAAGTGGGCGCGGTGGTTTGGATCCCCGACGCACCAGGAGCCGCCCTCGATCGGGCCGGAGCGTATCACATACCGGTGAGTATCCAAGGGGATACATATCAGGCGTTGGTGGACTCTGGCTGTAATCAGACATCAATTCACCAAAGCCTGGTGCAAGACGAGGCATTGGGGGGAGCACAGGGGGTGAAGGTGTTGTGTGTGCACAGGGATGTTCACAGCTACCCTTTAGTGTCGGTCCACATTTTTTTCCGAGGGGAAAAATTTAGAGTAAAGGTAGTGGTTAATCCTCGCCTCACCCACTCGATAATTTTGGGGACTGATTGGCCAGGATTCGGGGAGTTAATGAGTCATTTAGTGAAGAGTGGGTCCTGCCGTAGTTCAGCAGGGGGAGGTCCTGGTGTTGCATTAGCGGGAGCAGCTGTCACAGAGTCGTCTATGTCATCTCCGTGTCAGAGTGAGGAGCAACAGGCTCCTCCTCCCTCTCTTGGGGAATCCCTTGCGGATTTCCCGTTAGAGCAATCACGAGATGAGACTCTGCAACATGCATTTGACCAAGTGAGAGTAATCGATAGTCAAACGCTCCAGCCAAATGCCACCCTGTCCTTCCCCTATTTTTCTATTATGAAGGATAGATTATACTGAGTGACGCAGTGTTAGGGTTTTGCTGGGATTCGAACCCGGTTCACTGGTGTGATAATCCAGCAAACCCCCACTAGGCCACCAGGGGGATGACTCAAGTGCAGAGTGAGGCGAAAGTAGAGTATCAAAAACAGTTTATTTACAATATATACAATCCAAGGGAAAAACAAAAAGAATAATCCAAAAGCTCAGAAGATATACAAAAATAAAAATATCCCAAGGTTCAATGTCCAAAATCCAACTCAGAAAAGAAGAGGCAAAAACTCAAATGCTCAGAAGATCCAAAGGTCAAAACAAAAATCCACAAAGTCCAAAAGAAAGCAACAAAAACCAAGAAAGCTAAGACACAGGCAAGGTACATGGGACAGAGGGAACTAGCACTAACAGCATAGCATAAAGACTCCGTGACTAGGGACCAAACAGAGGGAGTATAAATACACAAAATAAATTGAACACAGGTGACGATAATGAAGACAAACAGGCAATCAACACAAACACAAAACACAGGAACAGTGGCGGCCTCTAGAGGCCAAAACAAACATGACAAGAAAAGGAAATAACAGCGGCCTCTAGAGGCCCAAACAGTCCCAGTCCTAACAGGACCCCCCCCCCAGGAGCGTCTCCTGATGTTCCCAGGGCGATCCGGATGGGCCGGATGGAAGTCCCGACAAAGTTCTTTATCTAATATGTCCCGAGCTGGGACCCAGCAGCGCTCCTCAGGGCCATAGCCCTCCCAGTCCACTAAATATTGGAGCCCACCGCAGACCCGGCGGGAGTCAAGCAGGCGATGCACAGTGAACACAGTCTGACCCTGGAAGATGCGGGGGGGCAGGGGATTCCTAGGGGCAGGGGCATACATGGACAACAATACGGGCCGCAACAGGGAAACATGGAATGTGGGGTTGATTCTTAGTATTCGTGGTAACTGGAGCCGGTAGGTGACAGGGTTCACCCTGCGCACAACTTTGAAGGGGCCAATGTAGCGAGGAGCAAGCTTGCGGTTCTCCACCCATAGCGGAAGGTCTTTGGCGGACAGCAAAACCCGCTGCCCAGGGTGGAAAACGTGGGCAGGCCTTCTATGGCGGTTGGCCTGAGTCTGGTTGGTTCTGGAGGTCTGGATGAGGGTCCTCCTGACCTTGCTCCAGGTCTTGCGACACTGTCTCACATATTGGTTGACCGAGGGCACCCCAGCGTCCTCCTCCTGGTCCCGGAACAGAGGTGGCTGGAACCCGAATTGGCACTGGAATGGCGACAGCTTGGTGGCCGATGACTGCAGGGTGTTGTGGGCGTACTCTGCCCATGGCAGCCAGGTGCTCCACGATGTCGGGTTATCCATAGCCAGGCCTCGCAGGGTGGTTTCCAGGTCCTGGTTGAGCCTCTCAGTCTGGCCATTGGACTGGGTGTGGAACCCAGAGGAGAGGATGGCAGTGGCTCCGATGAGCTTGCAAAACCCTTGCCACACTCGGGAGGAGAACTGGGGCCCCCGGTCTGAGACGATGTCCTGTGGGAGACCAAAGACTTGGAAGACATGATTAAATATTAATTTAGCTGTGTCAAGGGCAGAAGGGAGCTTGCACAGTGGTATGAAGCGGCAGGCCTTAGAGAATCTGTCGACTATTACCAAGATGACAGTGTTACCTTGTGAGTCTGGCAGGCCTGTAATGAAGTCGACTGCCACATGGGACCAGGGACGCCGGGGAATAGGCAGAGGATGCAGGAGACCCTGGGGACGCTGTCGTGGGTTCTTGGTTCTGGTGCAGATATCACAGGACAGGATGAATGACCTCACTTCCTTCTCCATGTTAGGCCACCAGAAGCATCTCTTCAAGAAGTCCAGGGTCCTCCGAGCTCCCGGGTGGGCGGTGAGAGGGGAAGAGTGACCCCACTGGAGAACCTTGGCCCGGGCTTGACAAGGGACGTACAGGAGGCCCGGTGGCCCCGTCCCAGGACCAGTGTCCTGGTGTTGAGCTTGTCGAACGGTCTCCTCAATACCCCAGCGGACAGGGGCCACAATCCGGGACACAGGGATAATAGGCCCAACCTCACTCTCCCTGTTGTTGGGTGAGAACAGCCTGGAGAGCACGTCCGGTTTGGTGTTCTTAGAGCCCGGGCAGTATGATAGGGTGAAATTGAACCGGCTGAAAAACAAAGCCCACCTAGCCTGTCGTGGGTTCAGCCTCTTGGCTTGTTGGAGGTACTCCAGGTTCTTGTGGTCCGTCCAAACCAGGAATGGATGTTGCGCTCCTTCCAGCCAGTGCCTCCACTCCTCAAGGGCCAGTTTCACCGCAAGCAGTTCCCGATCCCCCACATCATACCGGGACTCCGCAGGGCTCAGGTGGTGGGAGAAGTATGTGCAGGGGTGCAGCTTACCCTCCGAGCGTTGGGATAGAACTGCGCCAACACCACTGTCTGAGGCGTCCACCTAGACGATGAATGGTTGAGAATTGTCCAGGAGGACCAGGATGGATGCCGTGCAGAAGCGGCGCTTGAGGTCTTTAAACGCCTTTTCTGCCTGAGGAGACCAGACATAAGATCCACCAGTCCTTTTGGTGAGATCTGACATGGGTGCTGCTACGGAACTGAAGTTCCTGACGAACTTGCGGTAAAAGTTAGTGAAACCTAAGAACCGCTGTACCTCCTTGACGGACTTGGGAGTGGGCCAGTCCCGGACGGCCAGGGTCTTGGCTGGGTCCATTTGGAGTTGTCCCGTTCGTACGATAAATCCCAAGAAGGAGACCTCGGGGACATGAAATTCGCACTTCCGGGCCTTCGCAAACAGATTGTTCCATAGCAGCCTCTGGAGAACCTCGCGGACATGGTGGCAGTGCTCCTGCAAGGTCTTAGAGCAGGGGTGTCAAACCTGATCCATAAAGGGCCGTGTGGCTGCAGGTTTTCATTCCAGCCATGCAGCAGCACCCTGATTTGGCTTATTCAATCAACTGACACACCCACCCTTTAATCAAGGGTGGGTGTGGCTGCAAGTATTTGACTGTGTGAAGACAGTTCAGTTGATTGAATGAGCCAAGTCAGGTGTGCTGCTGCATGGCTGGAATGAAAACCTGCAGCCACAAGGCCCTTTATGGATCAGGTTTGACACCCCTGTCTTAGAGAATATTAAGATGTCATCAAGGTAGACGAAAACGTGTTGATTGATCATGTCCCTCAAGACGTCGTTGATAAGGGCCTGAAAAACAGCTGGTGCGTTGGTGAGTCTGAAGGGCATCATCTGGTACTCGTAGTGCCCTGACGGGGTGTTAAAGGCAGTCTTCCACTCGTCTCCCTGTCGGATACGGATAAGGTGGTATGCATTCCGTAAGTCCAACTTGGTGAAGACGGTGGCGCCTTGGAGCAGGTCGAAAGCTGTGGACATCAGCGGAAGGGGATAGCGGTTGCGCACAGTGATCTTGTTCAGGCCCCTGTAGTCAATACATGGTCGGAGCCCCCCATCCTTCTTGCCGACAAAGAAGAAGCCGGCACCAGCAGGTGAGGTGGAAGGTCAAATGAACCCAGAGACCAGGGCGTCCTTGAGGTATTCCTCCATGGCCTTGCGTTCTGGCTGAGAGAGGGGGAACAGTCTGCCCTGAGGAGGGGTAGTCCCAGGGAGCAGCAAGTCGATGGCACAGTTGTAGGCCCGGTGTGGAGGAAGAACGGCGGCCCTACTTTTGCTAAATACCTCCTTCAAATCCCAGTACTCTGTGGGAACTTGAGATAGCTCGGTGAGATCAGGGGGCTTGGCAGGAGACACAGGAGAGCTAGAGAGCAGACAAGAGGCATGGCATGCAGGGCCCCATTCCACAACCTGGCTTGTTACCCAGTCTATGCGAGGGTTGTGGCGGGTAAGCCAAAGAAGGCCTAGAATCACTGGAAACTCTGGTGAATGAATAAGATGCAGGGATATCTCTTCCTTGCGACCTTGAGACTGGAGAAAGACTGGAGAAGTAACTTGGGTGACTTTTCCATCATCTAACGCTTGGCCATCCAGGGCAGACACAGACAGTGGGACTTCAAGAGGCACAGTCGGGACATTGATACTTTGGGCAAAGTGGACATCCATAAAGTTTCCAGCCGCCCCAGAGTCTAACAAGGCCTGGCAAGAGTGGACGGACTCACCCCAGGAGATGGAGACCGGGATGTAGACTCCTTGGCCAGGGAGTTCAGGAGAGAGGGTAGGCCCCGTCACAACCCTCCCTCGGCTGCACGGGGCGGTCCTTTTCCCGAGAGCTCGGGACATGATGCTCGGAAGTGGCCAGGCTTGCCACAGTAGATGCAGCACTTGTCCCTCCTTCTGCACTCCCTCTCAGATGCGGAGAGGCGAGTACGGCCAACTTGCATGGGTTCTGGACAGTCACTGGAGGAGGTAGACGGGCTTCATGTTGAGGCAGTGAGGCCGGGGAGGCTCAGGACTTGGCAGCGTTCTCTAATCCTGTTGTCAAGACGAATAGCATGTGAGATCAGAGTTTCG
>NC_083577.1:67253240-67303240 GCF_027579695.1 Neoarius graeffei | reverse complement strand
TACATGTTGATGGCTCGGACCTTGTTCTTACCATTCAGCTGACTTTTCAGGACCTGCCTTACTCTCTGGAGGTATTTGGCTGTGGTTGACTTCCTTGTGGCTTCTTCATGGTTTCCATTAGCCTGTGGGATGCCAAGGTACTTGTAGCTGTCTTGGATATCACCTATGTTGCCCTCTGGTAGGTCAATCCCCTCAGTCCGGATCATCTTGCCTCTCTTTGAGACCATCCGGCCACACTTGTCCAATCCGAATGACATCCCTATGTCATCGCTGTAGATCCGGGTGGTGTGGATCAGCGAGTCTATTTCTCGCTCGTTCCTGGCATACAGCTTGATGTCATCCATGTAGAGCAGGTGGCTGATTGTTGCCCCACTACGGAATCGGTACCCGTAGCCGGTCTTCGTGATGATCCGACTGAGGGGGTTCAGGCCTATGCAGAACAGCAGTGGTGATAGCGCATCTCCTTGGTATATGCCGCACTTGATGTTGACTTGGGCAATGGGTTTTGAGTTGGCCTCTAGGGTTGTCTTCCACATTTCCATTGAGTTCTGGATGAAGGTCCTTAGGTTCCTATTGATCTTATACAGTTCCAGACATTCCAGTATCCATGTGTGTGGCATTGAGTCGTAGGCTTTCTTGTAGTCAATCCAGGCAGTGCACAGTTGGTCTTCTTACAGTCTCGGGCGACTGTTCTATCGACCAGGAGCTGGTGCTTGGCTCCTCTGGTGTTACTGCCAATTCCTTTCTGTGCCTCGCTCATGTATTGAGCCACATGCTTACTCATTTTTGCCGCAATGATGCCTGACAGGGCCTTCCATGTTGTGCAGAGACAGGTAATTGGCCGGTAGTTGGATGGGATGGGTCCCTTCTGGGGGTCCTTCATGATTAGGACTGTCCTGCCTTGGGTTAGCAGCTGGTTCATCTGTGCTGCTAGGCGTTCATGGAGTGCAGTTAGCTTCTTCAGCCAGTACGTATGGATCATATCGGGGCCTGGTGCTGTCCAGCTCTTCATCTTTGACACTCTTTCTTGGACGTCTGCCATTGAGATGGTTACTGGTTCTTGTTCTGGGAGGTTGCTGTGGTCAGCTCTTAGGTCCACTAACCATTGGGCATCGGTGTTGTGTGATGCCTTTCTTTCCCATATGTCTTTCCAGTATTTTTCCACCTCAGCTCTTGGTGGGTCTGACCGGTTGTTGTTCCCCTGCCACTGAGAGTACACCTTGGCTGGTTCAGTGGAGAACAGCTTGTTTATTCTCCTGGCCTCTCCCTCCTTGGTGTATCTCTTCAACCGGGTGGCCAGAGCTGTTAGTCGCTGTTTGGCAGTTTCAAGTGCCTCTGGTATGGAGAGTGAGTTGTACTTCCTGGGTGCCCCTTTATTCACCATGTTCCCTTTCTGTAGTTCAGCTAGCTGGCTAACTTCTCTCCGTGCTGCCTTTATCTTGGCCTCTAATCGTCTTTATCTTCCATGGTGGAAGATAAAGACTTCCATCTCCCCGCTGACCTGTCTTCCTGGCTCCCCCTTGCCATAGCATCGTTGTTGTAGTTCATTAATCTCTCGATTACGGATGTTGGAACACTGGGCTAATAGCTGTTTCTTTGTTAGCCTTGATTGTGGGTTTCGAAGTATCCAATGGTCCCACATTCGCTGCATGTATCCCCTCTCTCTGGGATTGCTTGTATAGTAGCATTCCAGCAAATCCGTATTTTCTGTCCTCGTCCATCGATGTCTTGTTCCAGTAGCCCATTTCTCATCAGTTTGCCCTGGTTCCCTAGCAACTGACGCAGACCTTGCTGACCCGGGCGACGCCTGAGCCGGTATGACTCTATCAGTTATGTCTTCACTCATTCCTGAGGTAGGCTGATATATCATGAGGGGTCTTGCTTAAGGACCCTTACTGGATGATGTTTTGCCCCGACCGGGATTCGAACCCCAATCTCCCACGTCATAGTCAGTGAGCATTACCGCTGTACTATCCAGCTAGATAGTATATATATATCCGTACATACCCATACCCACAAATATACACTTATCAATAGAATGTTACTGTAATTCCTCCTCCTTATACCTCATAAAGATCTGTTCCTTATACCTTTTTTTGAAATGGTTTATAAAAAAAATAAACAGTAGTCTCAGGTACACTTAGTGCAGCTTTATAAGGAAGTGAGCTATAGGTTTTACTGAGCATCTTATAGAACCAGCCCCAGTTCTTCTGGACACTTTGACTGTCACACTCATGTCTTATGTTTGCAACAAAACCCAGTAGCCTTCATTATGTTTTTGTCTGAAAATTGGTCTCTTATGTAATATGCTGGTGTCTTTACTGACATGCAAAAAATGTTCTGTAACATTTAATTTTGTGCTGGAAAACTAATGTTTGGAAATCTTAAATGTTTATATCCATCCATTATCTGTAACCGCTTATCCTGTTCTGCAGGCAAGCTGGAGTCTATCCCAGCTGACTATGGGTGAGAGGCAGGGTACACCCTGGACAAGTCACCAGGTTATCGCAGGGCTGATACAGAGACAAACAACCATTCACACTCACACCTACGGTCAATTTAGAGCCACCAATCAGCCTAACCTGCATGTCTTTGGACTGTGGGGGAAACCGGAGCACCCAGAGGAAACCCACACAGACACGGGGAGAACATGCAAACTCCGCACAGAAAGGCCCTCGCCAGCCACTGGGATTGAACCCAGGACCTTCTTGCTGTGAGGTGACAGTGCTAACCACTACACCACCGTGCCGTGTGTGTGTGTAGAGAAAATATGCCTTCAAAAATAATGAAATTAAGTGTTTCTATGTTAAAAAAACACCATAGAGAGCAGGAAACAGTCATAAATTAAAAAAAGACATTTTTTTAAGTGGCAGTCCTTTGCTTAAAAAATTGTAGTCTCAGATACAATTTGCACAGTTTTATAAGGAAATTATCTGGTAAGTTTTACTGAGCATCTTGCAGAAACAGCCCCAGTTCTTCTGGAGACTTTGACTGTCACACTTGCTTCTTATGTTTGCAGCAACACCCAGCAGCCTTTTTTTTCTGTCTGAAAAAGTGTCCCTTATGTAATCTGCTGGTTTCTTTATTGACGTGCAGACACTTTTCTGTAATATTTAATTCATTCTGTGCCTGGAAACTCATGTTTGGAAATCTAAAATGTTTTGTCCTGGTTTGATAATCTAAAAGTCTCATGTCATCTCATTATCTCTAGCCGCTTTATCCTGTTCTACAGGGTCGCAGGCAAGCTGGAGCCTATCCCAGCTGACTACGGGCGAAAGGCAGGGTACACCCTGGACAAGTCGCCAGGTCATCACAGGGCTGACACATAAACACAGACAACCATTCACACCTACAGTCAATTTAGAGTCACCAGTTAACCTAACCTGCATGTCTTTGGACTGTGGGGAAACCGGAGCACCCGGAGGAAACCCACACGGACACGGGGAGAACATGCAAACTCCGCACAGAAAGGCCCTCGCCAGCCACAGGGCTCGAACCCGGACCTTCTTGCTGTGAGGCGACATAATCTAAAAGTCATAAAATAAAAAATATATATAAGAAAGTTTAGTTTGTACTAAAAATTTTGGGTGCCAAAGTCCTTTGCATTGTATTGAAATCACCTGCCTAATATTGTGTAAGTCCTCCTTGTGCTGCTAAAACAGCTCTAACCTGTCGAGGCATGGACTCCACTAGACCTCGTGTGTGCTGTGGTATCTGGTATCAAGCATTAGCAGCAGATCCTTTAAGTCCTGTAAGTTGTGAGGTGAGACCTCCATGGATCAGACTTGTTTGTCCAGCACATCCCACACATGCTCAATCAGATTAAGATCTGGGGAATTTGGAGGCCAAGTCAGCACATTGAACTCTTTGGTTTGTTCCTTAAACCATTCCTGAACAACTTTTTCAGTGTGGCAGGGCGCATTATTTTGATGAAAGGGGCTACTGCCATAAGGGAATACTATTATCGTAGTATGTGCCTAAGTAACATCCACATGAATGCCAGAACCCAAGGTTTCCCAGTAGAACATTGCCCAGAGCATCACACTCTCTCTGTCGGCTTGCCTTCTTCCCATAGTGCATCCTGGTGCCTCAGGTAAGTTACACTCACACACACACGCTCACACACACACACAGCTGTCCACATGATATAAAAGAAACAGTGATTCATCAGACCAGGTCACCTTCTTCCACTGCTGCATGGTCCAGTCCTGATGCTCATGTGTTCTCTCATTTTTTTCCCTGAAAAAGACAACACAATACACAAAGAATACATCCCATAGGACATAACAATAAAACATTACAAAGAAAGATTAAAAGTGTCGTATATTTTCAAAGTTTTACAACTTTTCTTATTCTTAGACATGGAGAAGGTATAAAAGTAAAGCTTAGCTTCCCTTTTTTTATATTTTGGTTACTTTACAGTATTTAGAATTATTCAGAGGTGGACAGTAATGAAGTACATTTACTTGAGTACTGTACTTAAGTACACTTTTTGAGTATCTGTACTTTACTTGAGTATTTTTTTTAGAAGCTTATGACTTTAACTTCACTACATTTGAAAGACAAATATCATACTTTTCACTCCACTAGAAGAAGAAGACCGTGCTAACCATTTACACTGCCATGCCAGTGGTGTAAGTGGTTAGCATGGTCACCTCACAGCAAGAAGGTTCTGGGTTCGAGCCCAGCGGCCAGCGGGGGCCTTTCTGTGTGGAGTTTGCATGCTCTCCCCGTGTCTGCGTGGGTTTCCTCTGGGTGCTCCGGTTTCCCCTACAGTTCAAAGACATGCAGTTAGGTTAATATGGGACGGCCTTGGACTGAGGTGCCCTTGAGCGAGGCTCCCAACTGCCCTCTGGGCGCTGTTTGCATGGCTGCCCACTGCTCTGGGTATGTGTGTGTGCTCATTGCTCATGTGTGTGTGCATGTGTGTGTTCACTGCTTCAGATGGGTGAAATGCAGAGAGGAATTTCACAAGCGTCTGATGAATAAAGTTCTTCTTCTTCTAAAACGGAGCACATCACGGCTGACAAAAACTCGTCATCTAACCTGCGGAAGCATATTGAGGTATGTAAACATTTTATTCCAAGAGAAAGCTTGCAATGAAGTTTTATGTGCTTTTAGAGCTAGCGATAACGTTGCAATAGCTATACAGTCTGGTTAGTCAAATCACTTTCTGTGGATTTGCTCACCAAGTTGCCATCGCCTTGTCCACGGCTAACGTTAACACAGAGCTAGTTAACTTGGACACCGTTAGTTAGCATGTAAAAACGGAGTTACGCTAACATGAATAATGTTAACTTATCCGAAGTCCTTTCAGAAATGTGTTTCAGCATAATCTTGCCAAATAAACAAAATGTAGAAATCTGTGTTTATCTGTGATTAAAGGTGTTTATTCTACAGGTTCTACAAGCGAGTCAGTAAATTCAGTCGGTTGCTTCAGAGGCGTTAGGTTTTGTAAGCGTTGTGGCAATAATACAATGATGCGTTGATAGAAAATGTACTTTTAACACTTAAGTATTTTAAAAGCATGTACTTTAATTTACTGTCATTGGGCTGATCACCGGCGGAGATGACAGCGCCTACAGGGAGGAGGTGGCTCAGCTGGTCTCCTGGTGCCAGGAAAATAACCTCTCCTTGAATGCTGAGAAGACCAAGGAGATGATTATTGACCCGAGGAAGAGGAGGAGAGACCAGCACGCCTTGCTGCACATCAACGGGACACAGGTGGAGAGGGTGAAAACATTTAAATTCCTCGGAACTCACATCAGTGAGGATCTCACCTGGACACACAACACACAACACACAGCAGACCATCAAGAAGGCTCAACAGAGACTCTTCTTCCTGAGAAAGCTGAGGAAATTTGGACTGTCCACCAAACTCCTCAGCAACTTCTACAGGTGCACAGTGGAGAGCATCCTGACAAATTCCATGACTGTGTGGTATGGGAACTGCACAACTCAGGACAGAAAGGCTCTCCAGCGTGTCATTAAAATGGCACAGTTCATCTGTGGAGCTGTCCTCCCCCCACTACAGGACATTTACAACACCCGGGTCACAAAAAGGGCACAGAGCATAATCAGGGACCAAACACACCCACAACACAGACTATTCATGCTCCTACCATCTGGCAGACACTACAGGAGTGTGAAAGCAAGGACTACTAGACTGACAAACAGTTTTTACCCCCAGGCCATCAGGCTTTTGAACCACGGATTATAATCACCATCTACCTCTATATTTCCATCAGGCTTTGAACCACGGATTATATTAGCAATTTTGCACAAGACATTGCACAGTATATCTACCTCTATGTTTGCACATTGTCTGTGAATATTCTCAGTCATCCAGGTCATAGTAACTATGGGTGGTAAAAGAGAGCAACTGGACTTGCTTGAAGATTCTTGAAGACGTTTCACCTCTCATCCGAAAGGCTTCTTCAGTTCTGTCTGACTGGTAGGGAGCATCAGGTATTTATCCTCTCATGGATGAAAAGCTCATCTAAGGTGTCGTTGAGTCATCCTGTTGGTGTGGGTCACTGGGGGCTGAATGTGAATGGCCTCGAGAGTCGTTAGGGTGATCAATGGATTGCCCGTTAAGGTGATCAATGGAATGCTGATTCTCTCTGTCCTCCTGTGAGCCACTGAAAACAGCTGGGTTTTGGTGTGCATTCAGTTGTCTGGGAAGTGTGCCAAGGACTGCATTGTAGGTGGCTGATAAATTATGTCTTAGACCCCCACCTCTGTTCAGTGATGGCCGTTCCAGGTTGACAAAAATGGCTTCTTTAACTCCTTGCTCATACCAACGATCCTCTCTGGCTAAAATGCGTACGTTGGAATCCTGAAATGAGTGTCCTTTGTTGTTAAGATGAAGGTAGACAGCAGAGTCCTGGCCTGAGGAACTGGCTCTCCTGTGTTGAGCCATACGCCTGTAAAGCGGTTGCTTGGTTTCACCAATATATGAGTCCGTGCATTGCTCACTGCACTGAATTGCATACACCACGTTGTCCTGTTTGTGTCTGGGTATTCTGTCCTTAGGGTGGACCAATTTCTGCTTCAGGGTGTTACTGGGTCTGAAACATACCAGAATGTTGTGTTTGTAGAAGATCCTCCTGAGTTTCTCAGATAGACCAGAAATGTAGGGAATGACAATGTTCTTGCATTTGTTCCTGTTATCCTCCTTGTCCGTTATGTTCCTTTTCCTGCTCTTGAAGAAAGACCAGTTGGGATACCCACAGTTCTGAAGTGCTTTCCTGATGTGATTCTGCTCCTTCTCTTTTCCCTCTACCGTTGTAGGGATGTTCTGAGCCCTGTGTTGCAAGGTCCTAATGACCCCCAATTTGTGTTCAAGTGGGTGGTGAGAATCGAAGAGTAGGTACTGGTCCGTGTGTGTGGGTTTCCGGTAGACCTCGATGCTAAGGCTTCTGTCTTGTCTAATGTGTACATCACAATCCAAGAAGGCTAGATTATTCCCACTTACGTCCTCCCGAGTGAAATTGATGTTGATATCCACTGCATTGATGTGTTTAGAGAAGGCTTCCACTTCATGGGCTTTGATTTTAACCCAGGTGTCATCCACGTATCTGAACCAGTGGCTGGGAGCAACTCCTGAAAAAGTGGTCAAAGCTTTATGTTCCACTTCCTCCATGTAAAGATTGGCCACAATAGGGCACACCAGTGAGCCCATGGCACATCCATGCTTCTGTCTGTAGAAACTTTCATTAAACTGGAAATAAGTGGTAGTCAGGCAGAGGTCAAGCAGGGTGCAAATCTGGTCCGTGGTGAGGTTCGTTCTATCCAGTAAGGTGTTGTCTTGAAGGAGTCGTTTTCTAACAGATTCAACTGCTTCTGTGGTGGGAATGCAGGTGAAAAGAGAAGTGACATCATAAGAAACCATGGTTTCATCTAAGTCTAGTTTGAGGTCTGCAACTTTAGTAGCAAAATCTTGGGAGTTTTTGACATGATGTAGCGTATTCCCAACAAGAGGAGCCAGGATGGTGGCTAGGTGTTTGGCAATGTTATAGGTGACAGAGTTTATACTGCTGATGATAGGTCTGAGTGGAGTTCCTTCCTTGTGAATCTTGGGGAGTCCGTATATGAGAGGAACGGCTTCCCCGGGGTACAATCTGTAGTACAGAGATCGGTTGATGACTTGGTCCTTTTCTAGTTGTTGCAGGCAGCTAACAACTTTCTTTTTGTAACAACTGGTGGGGTCCCGTCTTAAGGTTTCATAGGTGGTTGTGTCGCTGAGGAGACTGGTCATCTTTGAGTGGTAGTCCGCTGTGTTTAGCACCGGAACAGATATAACAGATAGAACAGGATAAAGTGACTAGAGATAATGAGATGAGAACGTGTGTCGTTTTTGTTGTTTTGTATCCAAATGAGAGTCGGAGCTTACCCGTCTGTGTTCTCGCTTCTTGAAGGCCGATCTTGTGGCCGATTGTATTGAAACAATCTGACTTTCAGTTGTTCGTTCAGTTCTCCGTTTATTCACTTCTTCCACGTAAGGGTGAGATGGCAGCAATGTCCAGTGAAGAAATCAGACATCTGCTCCACTCATTCTCTATTTTCTCCATACTGAGTACTCCGCCATTACTGCTGGACTCAGGCAATTACTAAAACCTGGGATGGAATGGAACATCACTGGTTTTAGCAACAGCCACGGGGAGGTCACTGCCTGAGCGATATGTCACGTCCCGTTCCATCCCGTGTTTTACCAACAACCCTCGGCTCACTCCGGGAAGACTGGTGCAACTGAACTTTCCATTAAAAATAAATTAATTAATTCATACTTTCATTTTCTTGTAGTTTTCTTTTTCTTTAATTTTTGATACTGCACCCTCTTTCAATACGGGCTTATAGCCAACGCTCCTCAACAGATCAGCGGTTTCGTACGAGTCTTCAGTAAAATGTACAGAGCAGAGGAGAGACCACTTTGTAGCCGCCCAATGCGCCTGTGAACTTCTCGCAAAACACATCCAAATCTTTGCAGTTTGAACATTCTTGGGCCATGAATGCAATGTAAATCCACCTTCTGTTGTGTTGCTGCACCCGCCAGCAACACATCTACGTGGCATGGCGATAAATTAGCTCAAAATGGAGTATTGGAGTTGCAGTCAGCTCTGTGTTTTAGTATAGCGGAAATGGCGATGAGACCGATAGACTTCCTGCTGTGACGTTATGGACGTCAAGGTCATTCACTCAGACCGCTACCTATATCTCATCTCATCTCATCTCATCTCATTATCTCTAGCCGCTTTATCCTGTTCTACAGGGTTGCAGGCAAGCTGGAGCATATCCCAGCTGACTACAGGCGAAAGGCGGGGTACACCCTGGACAAGTTGCCAGGTCATCACAGGGCTGACACATAGACACAGACAACCATTCACACCTACGGTCAATTTAGAGTCACCAGTTAACCTAACCTGCATGTCTTTGGACTGTGGGGGAAACCGGAGCACCCAGAGGAAACCCACGCGCACACGGGGAGAACATGCAAACTCCGCACAGAAAGGCCCTCGCCAGCCACGGGACTCGAACCCGAACCTTCTTGCTGTGAGGCGACAGCGCTAACCACTACACCACCGTGCCGCCCCGCTACCTATATGAATCACTTTAATCGTAAAAATTACTATATTAGATTTATTGTTAACGCTTAAAACTATTCCTGTGCCATTCTTGAGGTCTCAAGGCATTTATAAACGAAAAGTGAGGCCATGGGTCTGAGTATATGCTTTAAGTAGTGAAGTTGGGTACTTTGTCCACAACTGGAGTTATGAATATGAAATTTACCCAATAAAATATAAAGATTCATTATTAATATTTATCAGCTGGGACACTGGTGAAGTCAAACAATGCATTTACAAAACAAAAAGAGTTTTGGTTGAGGTTCAGGTCGGAGTTTTTTGAGGCGAAGGTAATGACGTCACAAACTATGCTTTTGATTGGTCGGTGGTTTGAGCCAATGGCAGAGCAGCGGGGGCGGAAGTGAACTGATCAAACCGAAATACGTAGCCTTGGCACTGTGGAAAGATAAAACTGACTTTGCAAGCTAGGCTTTCTGTTTACAACATGTTGGATTTCTGTTGGTTTCTTAAATTCGAGAGGATATTTGAAAATGGTGGGTGATGTTTGATTTTTCTTTTCATGTCGTTAGTGTTATTGTGGAATAAGCTACAGGATAAGTACAGAGTAACCAGGTTAAAGTTGAACAGTTGTGACAATATTCCAACACTGGAGTAACCTAATTTGCGGTTATGTTAAAATCGGTGTGTGTGTTCCCTTGATATCTTCAGTTTAATATAAGTATCATCCTAAATATAACGCTAGGTGGCTAATATAGCTAGCTAGCATATGCACTTTGATGATGGGGCCTCATGAAATCATAATAGTAATAATAATGATGATGATAGTCTCTTTACTGTTCACACAGCTGTATAGAAATTTCTCCAAACGCACCTATCTGCTTTCTGATTTTAAAGGTTCTGACTGCGAAGTTGAATTCTTGGCAAAATGTTCTATTTCAAGTCAAGTCAACTTTATTGTCAAATATGCTATACATGCTCGACATACAGCACAGATGAAATATCAGTCCTCTCTGACCCACGGTGCAAACAGGCAATGCAATAAATAAAAATAGAATAATTGAAAAAACAAACAATATAAACAGTATAAACACTCTAGATAGGAGCTAGACATAGACTAAACACTCAAACAATATAAACAGTATAAATAAACAGTATAAACACTAGATAAGAACAAGACATAGACTAAACACTCAGACAATATAAACAGTATAAACAGTAGATAAGAACTACACACAGACTAAACACTCAAACAATATAAACAGTATAAACACTCCAGATATGAACTTGACGTAGACTAAACACACTCTCTCTCTCTCTCTCTCTCTCTCTCTCTATATATATATATATATATATATATATATATATACGCACACACACGCATAAATTGGTTCAAATAACCAAACAGTCAAGGGCACTTGAGGTATAGCAGGGAAACATGAAATAAGCAGTATAAACAAACTAGCAGCTGTTAAGATGAGGTAGTGTGGAATAGTGCAAATGAGAAAACACCTTGAAACTCCAAATTTCTATTGCTGTTGGAGTTTCAAGGTGTTTCACTGCTGCATACACCGTGTATACTATGTGTAACAGGTTGCCGAGATAAAAAAGCATCCCGCGTTTTAGTGGAGCTATCCTTAAAGTGCATATCACGGGTAAATTCAGGAGCAAGATCAATGTAATTCTCCTATTTTATATTAAACTTTGGTCAAATATCTGTAACATTCTGCATTCTCTGCAATTTTTTTACCTTGCGCAATACCAGAAAAATTCAGTTGAAATCAAGCCATTTGAGGCGAATTGGTCCGCCTCTGAAAAAACTTGGCATTTGGATTTCCCGGCAAACATTGATTTTCGTGACATCATCTGCAGGATGCCTCCTTCTGAATCCTACGTCAGCGCTGGTTTGTTTATGAGAAAACGACCTGGTGGTTTTCTGCAAATTTCTTCAACATTATCATGTAATTATTAAAATGGTTAACAGATGTATCGTAGGAGGGTGTAGCAACACCAATTATGATGGGATTAGTATTCATTGTTTCCCAAAAGACCGGACAATGAGAGAGAAATGGGAGCGCTTGGTCTACACAGGCTGTGCACTGAAACCGTGCAAAGCTCGCGCAGCCTGCTGGCGCTTCCGCAGGTGACGTCACGAATCTGGCTCCAGACTCCCTTGGGATTTTTCCAGGCGCATTTTGTTATTTTATTTTTTTTCTGCTGTAGACAGATAGCCTTGTGCAAAATTACCCTTCTGGATGAGTGTGTAAAGGGACATTCTTTCATATAAAAAAAACCCCGAAATTGGTCCAGAATATGCCCTTTAAGAAAATATGGTAATCCATCAAGTTGATTTTTCATGGACACACAGGGATCCCAGCCGTGTCCGTCCGTCTGTCTGTCCGTGCCCCTCACGATTCTGATTGGCTGTTTGATTTTGGTTGGAACTAGAAGTGCTAGCGCGCCTACATAACTTATTTTTGTCTCCAGATAACTTCATATTTATCTGGTTTTTTCACCGAGAACAACTCAGACAGCATAACAAAATAATCATTTTTACAAACTTTTTTTAATACAAAGTTTAAAAAGATGTCAGAACAAGTTAACCAAGGAGAGAAAGATGAAGTCAAAACCGGGAAGAGAGAGAGAGTTTCGACAGAGGAAGAAAAGGAAACAAGGCGTGAAGGAGCTAGAGAAAGGCGAAGAAGTCTTTCACAAGAAAAGCGACAAGCTGAAAGAGGAAGAAAATGTGTAAAAATGAATTAATAGAAATGAGTTGTAGGAATTTAATTCTAAATAGTGATGTTGATTTTGAAATCACTGCGAAATCCTTCAGGATCTGACAAGTTGACCTGAATCCAGTCAGTATTTTCATGAATCGTGTGTCTTTTGTTTTCAAAACATTTTGCTATAAAGCTCTAAAGCACACTGTAGTTTATAGTAATAAAAAGTAGAATATACATCTGAGTTTGGAGAAATTTATCTTCTCGTGATCAAATTGAAATTGAAACACATCAAAGTACATCATCTGTTGCATGTTTTTCATTTGAATAGGAAGCTCCGCTATTAAGTAGGACCTAATTTTATATTACAGAGATTGCCAAACCAAGTGAGCAACAATATCAGGTGGAGCATGTTTGACCTATTTTTCACTAAAACAAGTCGGCGTGGGGAAACTCTGCTCTCTCGTCAGTTGAAAGCCTGCTTAGTGAGCGCAACTACAAGATAGAACAAGGTTAGATGATGCGTAATTTTTCCGGAGAGACAACTAAATAATTCTAGCAAGTGCTTCGCTATCTTAGCCTTAGAATGCATGGGCTTGACTCAACGGTAGCGAGTATGGCGTTATACACCTAATGTTTTGATCTTACAGAGAAAGAAACAATAATACAAAAACAGTAACGGAGAAGATGTATTTGTCTTTTGTTTCATGGCTCTATTTGCGAATGTCAGCCACAAATTACATGCCTGTGACTCAAAACTCTCCCTAGTTGATGCAGAGTCATGATGTTTTCCGCGCATCGCTATCTTGGTGTAACGTAGTTCTGTAATTATGCTAATTAGCCACTGGGGGTGCATAAGCGTACTTTTGGTGCCGGTCCCAAGCCCGGATAAATTGGAGAGGGTTGCGTCAGGAAGGGCATCCGGTGTAAAACTGTGCCAAATCTAACATGCGGAATGAAAAGAGAAATACCATACCGGATCGGTCGGGGCCCGGGTTAACAACGACCGCCTCTGGTACTGCTGGTCAACAGGGTGCTGGTGGGAAGTGTGCTACTGTTGTGCCAAAATGGAGAAGTAAAGGAGAAAGAGAGGGGGAGGCGTGTTAGGAGAGAGCGTGAAAGATGGAAGGGAAGGAGCTTAGAATTGAGGGTAGGAATACTGAATGTGGGAACATTGACTAGCAGAGCAAGAGAGTTAGCAGGTATGATGGAAAGAAGGAAGTTGGACATTTTGTGTGTGCAGGAGACGAGGTGGAAAGGAAGCAAGGCCAAGAACATTGGAGATGGATGCAAGTTGTTTTATTATGGAGTGGATGGAAAGAGAAATGGTGTTGGTATTGTTTTGAGGGGAGAGTTGGTCAACAGTGTGATTGATGTGAAGAGGGTGTCAGAGTGATAGGCATGAAGTTGGAGATTCAAGGAGTGGTAATCAATGTTGTGTGTGTGTGTGTGTGTACGCCCCACAGGATGGATGTGAGAATGAAGAGAGAGAGTCTTTCTGGGAAAAGATGGATGAAGTGGTAGAAAGTATACCGAAAGAGGAGCGCGTGCTGATAGGAGCAGGTTTCAACGGACATGTTGGCGAGGGAAACAGATGAGATGAGGATGTGATGGGCAGATATGGTGTAAGAGAGAGAAATGTGGAAGGGCAAATGGTGGTTGATTTTTCAAAGAGGATGAATTTGGCAATAGTCAATACATACTTCGAGAAGAAAGAGCAGCACAGGGTGACGTTTAAGAGTGGAGGAAGATCTACACAGGTGGACTACATACTCTGCAGAAGGGGTAACCTGAAGGAGATTGGAGACTAAAGTGATGGCAGGGGAGAGTGGAGCTAGACAACATCAAGTGGTCATGTGCAGGATGAGCTTGAAAGTGAAAAAGAGGAAGCGTGAAATAGTGGAGCTGAAGATTAAGTGGTGGAAACTAAGAGGTTGAACATCAGAAGGAGTTTAGGGAAGAAATGAGACGAGCATTGAGTGGTCATGGAAGTCTGCCGGAAGATTGGAATACTACTGCTGTACTAGTAAGAGAGGCAGGAAGGAAGGTGCTAGGGTGGTCATCGGGAAGGAGGAAGGAAGACAAGGAGACATGGTGGTGGAACAAAGAAGTGCAGGAAATTATAAAAGAGAAGAGGCTAGCAAAGAAGAATTGGGACGATCAGAGAGATGAGGAAAGCAGGCGGTTATACAGAGAGACGAGACAGAAGGCAAAAAGAGCTGTAGCGAAGGCAAAAGCAGATGCATACCAGGAGTTGTACAAAAGACTGGAGACCAAAGAAGGCAAGAAAGACCTGTACAGACTAGCTAGGCAGAGAAACAGGGAAGCGAGGGATGTACAGCAGGTAAGAGTGATGAAAGATGGAAATGTGCTGACAGAGTGTATTAAGAAGGTGGAAAGAGTACTTTGAGGATTTATTAAATGAGGAGAATCCAAGAGAGAAAAGGTCAGATTCATTGGAGACAGCAAATCAGGAAGCAGAGTTGGTTAGTAAGGATGAGGTGAGGGCAGCTATGAAAAGAATGGAGACTGGGAAAGCAGTCGGACCAGATGGTATCCCGATTGAGGCTTGTAGATGTTTGGGTGAGACGGCTGTGGAGTTCCTAACGAGATTGTTTGTTTAATAAGATCCTAGAGAATGAGAAAATGCCAAATGAATGGAGAGTGTGCTAGTCCCAATATACAAGAATAAGGGAGATGTACAGAGCTGCAGTAATTACAGAGGAATAAAAATGATGAGCCACACCATGAAGCTATGGGAAAGGGTATTGGAGGCGAGATTGAGAAGAGAGGTAGCAATCTGTGAACAACAGTACAGGTTTATGCCAAGGAAGAGCACGTCAGATGCAATTTTTGCTCTAAGAATGTTAATAGAGAAGACCAGAGAAAGCTACATTGTGTGTTTGTAGACCCGGAGAAGGCATACGATAGAGTGCCGAGAGATGAGTTATGGTATTGTATGAGAGTGTGGAGTGAATGAGAAGTATATTAGAGTGGTGCAAGACATTTATGAAACAGCAGTGAGGTGTGCAGTTGGAACGACTGAATGGTACAAGGTGAAGGTGGGACTCCATCAAGGATCTGCTTTGAGTCCTTTTTTGTTTGCCATAGTGATGGATAGCTTGACGGACGAAGTGAGGCAAGAGTCACCATGGAACATGATGTTTGCGGATGATATTGTGATATGTGGTGAAAGTAGAAAGGAGGTTGAGTTGGGTTTGGAGAGATGAAGGTGAGCAGGAGCAAAACAGAATACATGTGCATCAATGAGAATGGGGATGAGAGTGTAGTGAAGATGCAACGAGCAGACGTAAAGAAAGTTGGTGAATTCAAGTACCTGGGGTCAACTGTGCAGGAAAATGAGGGCTGCGATAGTGAGGTGAGAGAGAGTGCAGGCAGGCTGGAGCAGTTGGAGAAGGATTTCAGGAGTCATTTGTGATAGGAAAGTCCCAGCAAAAGTGAAAGGTAAGATGTATAAGACAGTAGTGAGACCAGCTGTGATGTATGGATTGGAGACCGTACCCTTAACGAAGAGACAGGAGGCAAAGTTGGAGGTGGCGGAGTTGAGGATGTTAAGGTTTGCGATGGGAGGTTGGACAGGATAAGGAACGAGCACATCAGAGGGACAGCACATGTGGAGAGCTTGGGAATGAAGCTAAGAGAGATGAGACTGAGATGGTACGGACACATCCTGAGAAGAGATGCAGAGCATGTGGGAAGGAGAATGTTGAGGATGGAGCTGCCAGGCAAACGAAAATGAGGAAGGCCAAAGAGGAGATACATGGATGTGGTGAGAGAGGACATTAAAGTGGCGGGTGTGGTAGAGAAGGATGTGGAAGACAGGGAGCAATGGAGACGAAAGATCCGCTGTGGCGACCCCAGTCAGGAGCAGCCAGCAGAAGAAGCAGCTCAAGGTCTTTGCGTTCGGCTGTTTCCATGGGGCCATACTGTTTGGCTTCAAGATATAGGATATTGGATCCCAAAATGGAGGAAAGTGACCCTCAGCACATCAAACTGAACGATATGTCCGCACAATATTGCTCTTGTGGGACATAGGAAAATGCCATGCACAATAAAAACATAAAAATTTCAGATGACTTTGCAGTCAGTACCTTTTAAACAAACTGGTTGATTCTAACAGAGGTCTAATCTGATTATGCATATAGCCCATTTCATTAAAATGCAAAATCGATTAAAGCAGGGCTTTTCAAAGTGTGGGGCACGCCTCCCCTAGGGGGCGCCAGAGTTCTTTGGGGGGGCGTAATGTGAGGAAAAATAAACCAGAATAAGTTACTATTGCGGACATTTAGCGAACTTCAGCTAGCCTTTGCCAGAGACAAAATGGGTCGATTTGTAGTACCTAAAGCTACAGTGAGTGAGGAGACAGAGTCTGGGCCAAGCAAAAAAAGAAGGAAGTATGACCACGATTATTTAAAGTTTGGATTTTCATGGACTGGATCTGAAGATGGCGGCACGGTGGTGTAGTGGTTCGCGCTGTCGCCTCACAGCAAGAAGGTCCAGGTTCGAGCCCCGGGGCCGGCGAGGGCCTTTCTGTGCGGAGTTTGCATGTTCTCCCCGTGTCCGTGTGGGTTTCCTCCGGGTGCTCCGGTTTCCCCCAGTCCAAAGACATGCAGGTTAGGTTAACTGGTGACTCTAAATTGACCGTAGGTGTGAATGTGAGTGTGAATGGTTGTCTGTGTCTGTGTCAGCCCTGTGATGACCTGGCGACTTGTCCAGGGTGTACCCCGCCTTTCGCCCGTAGTCAGCTGGGATAGGCTCCAGCTTGCCTGCGACCCTGTAGAAGGATAAAGCGGCTAGAGATAATGAGATGAGATGGATCTGAAGATGCTCCACCGCCACAGTGTGTTGTCTGCCAAGAGGTGCTAGCTAACGATGCTATGAGATGTTTAAAATGTGTAAAACAAGATTTTTTTTTTAAAAAGCACGTTTTAAATGTGTAAAAAAAGATGTTTTCAAAAAGCACAGATGTTTAAAATGTGTAAGAGGAAAAAAGTGTACAACAACCTTTTTTTTTTTAAATACGAATGGAACATTAAGTATAGCAACAAGAAAAATTGTAAGGGGGGGTCGCTGTTGTTTATTTGCTCTCTGGGGGGGCTGACTCTCCCACACTTTGAAAACCCCTGTATTAAAGGATTTAAACACAGCTGTGATCACTGGACCAGATGGCTGGGTTTGAGAAGAGCTTCGATTTTTACATGAAGTCTTAAATGCTTTGAGAGTTGCTGATCGTTCACAAATAAATATTTAACCTAATACTTGGCACAGTTTATGGACTCAAATACTTGAACAAGCAGTTAAAAGGGCAAGATTACAAAGATTAAGAGTCACATATTTTCAAATTTTTACAAGTTTCCTTATTCTTCGATGTAAAGTGTATATAAAAGTAAAACTTGGCTTCCTTTTTATTTGTTTTATTTTTGATATTAAATGTATTTATTTTAAAAAATGTTTTTCGTTAATATACAATAATGATATGGTTTGTGTTCTCTATCTTTCCTGTGTTGATGGATGACTAGAGGAATTTGGCCTCTGTGTTGCTGAGTGTTTATTCCCCAGTTAATCACGAAGTCATGGATTACAGCTTGAAAGTTCCTACACACTCCATTCAACTCAAAAATACTGTACGGTTTAAATGGGAAACATGCTTCAGTTACATTGTGCTCACTCTCATTTCCAGAGGTGCCTAGAATAGTGGCATACAGTGGTGCTTAAAAGTTTGTGAACCTTTTAGAATTCTCTATATTTCTCCATAAATATGACTTAAACCTCATCAGATTTTCACACAAGTCCTAAAAGTAGATAAAGAGAACCCAGTTAAACAAATGAGATGAAAAATATTATACTTGGTCATTTATTTGAGAAAAATGATCCAATATTACATATCTGAGTGGCAAAAAGTATGTGAACCTTTGCTTTCAGTATCTGGTGTGACCCCCTTGTGCAGCAATAACTGCAACTAAATGTTTCCGGTAACTGTTGATCAGTCCTGCACACTAGCTTGGAGGAATTTTAGCCCATTCCTCTGTACAGAACAGCTTCAACTCTGGGATGTTGGTGAGTTTCCTCACATGAACTGCTCGCTTCAGGTCCTTCCACAACATTTCCATTGGATTAAGGGCAGGACTTTGACTTGGCCATTCCAAAACGTTAACTTTATTCTTCTTTCACTATTCTTTGATAGAACGACTTGTGTGCTTAGGGTCGTTGTCTTGCTGCATGACCCACCTTCTCTTGAGATTCAGTTCATGGACAGATGTCCTGATATTTCCCTTTAGAATTTGCTGGTATAATTTAGAATTCATTGCTCCATCAATGATGGTAAGCCATCCTGGCCCAGATGCAGCAAAACGGGCCCAAACTATGATGTTACCACCACCATGTTTCACATATGGAATGAGGTTCTTATGCTGGAATGCAGTGTTTTCCTTTCTCCAAACATAGCACTTCTCATTTAAACCAAAAAGTTCTATTTTGGTCTCATCTGTCCACAAAACTTTTTTCCAATAGCCTTCTGGCTTGTCCATGTGATCCTTAGCAAACTGCAGATCAGCAGCAATGTTCTTTTTGGAGAGCAGTGGCTTTCTCCTTGCAACCCTGCCATGCACACCATTGTTGTTCAGTGTTCACCTGTTGGTGGACTCATGAACATTTAACATTAGCCAATGTTAGAGAGGCCTTCAGTTGCTTAGAAGTGTAGGTGCATTTGGGTAATTGAGTGATCAATCTCATTAAATCAGTCTCATTAAATCTGAAGGTTAATAATTAAATTGAATCAGTCTAATTTGAATCGTTTAAATTGAATCAGTCTCATATCATTAAATCACTCATGGAATCAGTCTCATTAATTAATACCATTAATTTTGGTGCTTAATAATAAATTACCAAACAGCTAAATTATGGTATATTCCAAATTATGATCACTTATCATATTACATAAATTATATGCACCTTTTTGAATTCTTTGGGCGATTATGTGACTTCAGAAATATTGGAACACAAATGAAACACAGTTTCAATAATAAATGAATTTATTATAACAAAGATAAAAATGGATAATAGCAGATTGAAATATATACAAACATGATATAGTGTGTGTGTATGAGAGGCCTTGTGTGGGTGTGGCCCACACAAGAGAATTAGCTTTGTGTAGCTAAGACAAAAGAATTAGCTTTGTGTGGCTAGCTAAGGAGGGTGTGTCACCACGTGGGGTTTGAGGAGAACAAAAGAGTTAGCATGGATTGCTATCTAAGGTGTGTGTGAGAGAGAGAGAGGCCTTGGGTGTGGCCTACAAGTAGAGGTCTGCGCGGGTCGGATTTTTCAGTCCCGCTCCCGCCCGCGCCCGCATTGTGCAGTCCCCTCAGCCCGCAAAGAATTATGATTTTTCAGTCCCGCTCCCGCCCGCGCCCACAAAGAATTATGATTTTCAGTCCTGCCCGCGCCTGCCATATTTTGTCCCGCTCCCGCCCGCAAATCCCGCATGATGCAGACGTTCGCGTTATTTCTCAGGAAAGTTCTTGTCTTGACACAGCGTGATGGTGCCCCGCCCCCTACTTTGAGTGGATTTGAGCATAAATATCTACAGCTCACGTTCACATTTGTTATTATTTACCTTGTTTCTGAATTCAGCATGTAGTGTCTCTAATAATAATAATTAGTGCTGTCAAACGATTAAAATATTTAATCGCAAATTGCACATTTTTGTCACATGAGAAACCATTGTAATTCTCTGATCAGCATAAAAAAAGTGAATGGGCTTGCTTTGTACCATGAGTGAAGTGATTTACTGCTTGAGTTAGTCTACAACTCTAATCAGAGAGACAGGTTACACAGTGACGGTAGGCTTGACTCAATGCTATCCCAGAAATCCTTCCTGTAATATGCAAATTTGGCCACCTCTGATTGGACAGCCAAATTTGCATATTACAGGAAGGATTTCTGGGATAGCATTGAGTCAAGCCTACCGTCACTGTGTAACCTGTTTAAAACACGTTTTTAGTTAGCGGGACTGCAGCTTATCACCGCTCCCACCCGCGCCTGCATATGTGCACTCCCGCTCCCGCCCGCGCCTGCATATGTGCACTTCCGGTCCCGCCCACGCCCGCAATGAGCTTTCAAAATTTGTCCCGCGCCGCACTGCTTTGCGGCGGGTCCCGCGGGACTCCCGCGGGAGTGCAGGGCTCTACCTACAAGAGGGTTAGCTCTTGTAGCTAACTCCACGTGTGTTTGTGGGGGAGGAGTTGACCACGTGTTCGAGTAGGCCTAGATTAATCTCGTGTGGCTAAGCTAAGACAAAGGGGAGCTAGCTAAAGGTGTGTTTGTGAGTGGTAAGGCCTAACAGTCCTTTGGGGACAATACAGTTATCTCTGGATGCTAATAAGAAAGAAGAATTAGCCGTAGCAGCTAATCCACTAGCTTTATAACATTACCAAATTCACTGAAATCTTGATACAATCAAAATGTGTAATAAGGAAATCAAAAATGTTAGATCCCTTAGGGATCGACCGATATGTTTTTTTCAGGGCCAATACCGATTATTATAGAATTGGGATGCCGATAACCGATATGTGCAACCGATAAATGTAAACATTATAATCAGGGCTTTGAACCGGTTCAAGGAACGAAAACGAAAACCGGGAACTTTTTCTATTTCACATGGAACAGAAATGAAACCAGAAACTTTATTATTTTTTATGTTCCGGAACAGAAACGCTTATTAAAAATAATGGTAACCGGTTAATACCGGTTTTTATTTCGTTCCTCAAAGTTTCCGTAGCCTACAAATAAAAAAGCCATTCTTCTCCTGCGCAAGTTTCTATGACCCGCTGGGGTTCACTTCCTGTGTGACGTTCGCTGACTGAATGGAGAGAGCGGGAAGGTGGACTACTATCACGTCTCCATTACTGAGTGTCTGAGCAAAGAAGAGCCTGAACGTTGCAACCTCCCTATTGGCTGTTTGTAAAAATGTATCAGTTGTTGCCCTTCCCACGGGAATCATCGTGGGCTCGAGAGACGAGACCTGACGAGTTAGTTCGTTGGTAGCAGAACAAAATGTCTGGACACAAGTCGGGTTTTCAGAAAAGGAAAGAAAATAAACGAAGGGTTGAAAATACAAAAAAGGAGGCAGAAAATGCAAAACGAGTTTTAAGGTAGGACAAATGGTTACTTTTCTGAGGCAGCCCGCCGTGGCTGCAGGCTTTCAGTTGTCATTGAATGGTTACTTTTCTGAGGCAGCCCGCCGTGGCTGCCTGCAGGCTTATTTATTATAGCCCATTTAGTTAAAATAGTTGATATAAAGTGTTTATAGTTATGTGATGGTTGTCCTGATTTAGACTGGTGTTTTTTTTGGGGGGGGGGGTTGCACGATGTTGCACCCGGGTCCAGATTAGGGCAGAACCGGCCCTGGCTACATTTCAGGTGTAGTTTGTTTTATGTATGTATGTACTTGCATAGATGTGTACTTGGTCTTCCAATATGGCGCCTAACAAAATCTCGCGGCGCGGTGACGTCATGCGGTAGCCCTCTATAGGGCCTGACTAGCCTTTGGTAACACACTAAATGAATTATCTTTCATTTTTGGCACTTTTTCTGTTTGTGTAGATGGGAAGACATACTGAGAATCCAAATCGCCAACATTTGAAATAATAATTGTTTTGAATTATTTCTTGTCTTATTTAATGAAGGTTGTAATAGAATTAGCCTACATTTGGCTTAAGCTGGATGAGACAGAGGCATAACTTTATAGCCATTTGTTAAACAGCTGACAGGGAACGTAATTAACCGTTCCGGGAATGAAATTTTTTTGTTCTAACCGGTTCGGGAACGTCTATTTAATGGTGGAACCCAAAACCGGAAACGTTAAAATTCCGTTTCTGTTTGGAACGAACCAATAGGAAAAAAAAATTCTGGTTCAAAGCCCTGATTATAATTCACATGAAATTAAACATAGCACACACTGACACAGACCTTCATATCCATGAAATGTATGTTTAATTGTAAAATTGAACATGAAATTTTGTGCAGGGAGATGCCAGCAGCATTTGTACAATAAAGTCAAACATTAGTTAGAATAAAATGAGAAATAAAATAATAAAATAAATATTCACCAATAAAAAAATAAAATCACTCCCTACTATATTACAGCTCACCATTTTCAGTGGAAAATAAATGAAAATACACTCTGGATTCTGGATAGAGAAAGTGAGAACGGAGTGTTAAAAGCGCCGGTTAAAAGGAGCGGCTGCTCCTTTAAGAGTATATCGCTTTCCGAATCAGAAGTGCTAGCGAGGAGAATCACTTGCGCAAGAATTATAAATACTAGTGGAGTACATTACAGCGCAATGTGAAGTAGCATAAGAACATTTAAGTCAAGAGTTTAATTGATGTATTTCGTTCATTACCGTTTATCCAAGCAAGTGTGCATTCACGACACAATTAATTACTGAGCCCACAACAAGCGTCCTGACAAACTCCCTACAGTATTACATAGCTAGCCTGGGCCCGCCCATCCTAAGCGTGACGCAACACGAGGGCTCGCAGAGCTTTGAAGTCGTGTTAGCCAGACTATTACATAGCCTACTAGCACCATATCACACCTGGCTTGTTTAAATGTTCAAATAGCGCTTTATAAAGTTACCTAACATATACAAGTGCAATGCGCTTTTTGAGCACGAGTCACGTCATGAAGTTTACTCATCACCATAACAAATAGCCAGTAGGCTTGCGCTAGCCTACAGAACACAAACACTACGTTTTATTTCGTCTTCCCTTGACCATCTCTCTGTATGGCTGTCATTCTACTGTTCGAGTAGAACTACTGACACATTCACAACGTTTCCAGACGGGGATTTAAAAATGACTGCAGCCTACGTTATGCTGGGGACTGCTTACTATGGACAACATTACATGTAGTTTCAGCGAGACTAGTTGGTTGTAGGCTAATTCAAGTGCTTCCTTCCGTAAGCCAAGTTTGCCTGGCTACACAGATGCAAATGGACAATTTTAACGAGTAGTAGATGAAGAATGTAAACATATAATGATGTTGTGCTTTTGCAACTTGTGTGTTTGTGACTTTATTGCAGCAAAAGCAGCGTGTCCTTACCTTGAAGTGGGATCTGCTTCTGCCTGAGTGCCCATACGGCCGCCTTGAAACAGTTCACAGCGTTTAGCTACGCGTGTTGATTGGCTGTATCCCTTGTGCCGCTTCTGCCCGAGTGCCCGTACGGCCGCCTTGAAACAGTTCACAGCGTTTAGCTACACGTGTCGATTGGCTATATCTCTTGTGCCAAACAAATCAGATGTTGTGGTGGGCGGGACCGTGTTCTTGAACTCAGAGAGGCGAGTGCAGGAAAGGAGGTGCAGTGACAGTCGCGTTAGGAATGAAATAGCTGCAAAAAGGCATGTTATCGGCATATCGGTGGAAATTATGGCCGATACTGATAACCCTAAAATGCAGAATATCGGCCTGATATATCGGCCAGGCCGATTATCGGTTGACCCCTATAAGGGATAGAGAGAAGCATGCACAGCCTATCTATTAAACAATTGAGAGAACATAGAACAAAATAAATCAATTCAACACGCTGCGTGTTTAACAGTGTAACAAATAAACCTGGGTTTAAATTCACACCATTTCAATAAAAGCAAATTCCTAAGACTAGCTTTAATTATGCCCAAAAATGCCAAGTCTTACTTCCGTATCCCGCTTCTACGCGAGATTATGAGAAGATGTCCCGAGACTTTGGAGTTTCCGTTGTGAAGCACGTGAGTCGATTCCGTGAGTTGATTCCGTGGAGCAGAGAACTTCTTGATCCGACGTGTCGCTCGTGATGAAAAGAAAGTCTCTGATTAAATACTGTGCACAGCTTTTGAGTTCAAAAGGATTCAATCGCTTCTTAACTTTAAAATAACTGCCTGGTTGCAGTGTTGTACGTACTTATCAGGAACAAATGAAAAACCGGTTGTAAACTCCAGCCGAGTTTGAAATCGCACGATCTTAGAGTCTACCGTGGCCAAAGGTAAACAAAGAAAAGCGTGAAACTCTGATTCTTGCAAGAAAGAAAAGACGTCTTTTTGGGTTTGCTCGCAGAGCGAGCGATTCCTCCTTGTGCCCGTGTTGAATCACGGCGCCAAAAGAGAAAGAGCGGAAGCGTTGTTCCGTTATTTATGCTTTCATGGAGGATGTGATGTTGGTGATCCCGCCCCGGCGTGACACAGGTCATCGCGGAAGTGGGCTGATGGGAAATGTAGTTTCTTAAAGAGATGGGCTGTTGTAGTTCTTAGACGGACTGTGTACCTACAGAAGTTACCCTGGGGTCCTTTGTGACCTCGCCGACTATTACATGTCTTGCTCTTGGAGTGATCTTTGTTGGTCGACCACTCCTGGGGAGGGTAACAATGGTCTTGAATTTCCTCCATTTGTACACAATCTGTCTGACTGTGGATCGGTGGAGTCCAAACTCTTTAGGGATGGTTTTGTAACCTTTTCCAGCCTGATGAGCATCAACAACACTTTGTCCGAGGTCCTCAGAAATCCCCTTTGTTCGTGCCATGATACACTTCCACAAACATGTGTTGTGAAGATCAGACTTTGATAGATCCCTGTTCTTTAAATAAAACAGGGTGCCCACTCACACCTGATTGTCATCCCATTGATTGAAAACACCTGACTAATTTCACCTTCAAATTAACTGCTAATCTTAGAGGTTCACATACTTTTGCCACTCACAGATATGTAATATTGGATCACTTTCCTCAATAAATAAATGACCAAGTATAATATTTTTTGTCTCATTTGTTTATCTACTTTTAGGACTTGTGTGAAAATTATTTCTTGAGGGATTTGTTTTTCTCTGAATAAATTTATTTCAATTAAAGGTTGGATTTTTCTCTTTTTTTTTTGCCCCCCCCCCCCCCCCCGTGTGAGATGAAGCTACTTTGCCAAAACATGGATTTTTTTTGTGTTTGTTTGTTTGTTTGGGGGGTGAAAACAGCAAAGTCATTATACTGTTTTTTGTTTTTTTTTTTTAAACAGATGTCCTTCATATTTAATTGTTCAGTTGTAAATTGTTAATGAAAAAAAGGCCACTCAGTTTGTTGGTTACTACCTGCGCCTATGTTGTGTTTTGCAGTTGTGGTGTGAAAACAGCTGACAGTGGTTGTACAGGAGTGGTGGATCATCTGGGGTCTGCTCTGTGACTGCTGCGATGGCAGAGGTCACTAGTGGTAATGTAACGTCCCGACAGGGGCCCTACATAAGCATGATAACAAACCACACAATTAACCTGCTGATCCGGGGGACCATGCTGTTCGGCGTGGGTGTGTTCCTAGCGCTGGTGCTAAACCTGCTGCAGGTGCAACGTAATGTCACTCTCTTCCCTCCTGATGTCATCAGTAGCATCTTTTCTTCAGCGTGGTGGGTACCACCTTGCTGTGGAACAGCATCAGGTAACACACACACTCAGGAAGTGATGGTTTACTTTGGCCTGTGTGTGAAGTTGTCAGTTACTTTGTAAATACAATGGAATGATGCCTGCCGATGCATTTATTTTTCGGAGATTAAAAGTGTAAATTCAGGGTCCCCTCCTGTCATTATGTGAAACCTTTTAAAAACACCACGCTGGAAAGGAATCAGATGTTAAAAGGAACCTGTATATACTGAACAATAATCAGTCTTGGTTTATTTCTATTAGTTCATAATGGAAAATCAGAAATATAGTATATTGTGGTGTTTGAACTTTGTGGCTTTATAAATATCCCTCTCTCGCTTTGTGTGTCCCCTCTCTCTCTCTTGCTCTGTCTCTCTCTCTTGCTCTGTCTCGCTCTCGCTTTGTGTGTCCTCTCTCTCACTTTGTGTGTCCTCTCCATTGCTTTTTGTGTTCTCTCTGTCTCACGTTGTGTCCTCTCTGTCTTGCTTTGTGTCCCCGCACACACTCTCTCTCTCTCTCTCTCTCTCTCTCTCTCTTGCTTTTTGTGTTCTCTGTCTCACGTTGTGTTCTCTCCGTCTCACGTTGTTCTCTCTCTCACTTTGTGTCCGCACTCTCTCTCCCTCTCTATTGCTTTTTGTGTTCTCTCTTTCTCCCTCTGTGTTCTCTCTGTCTCGCTTTGTTTCCGCACTCTCTCTCTCGCTTTGTGTCCTCTCTTTCTCCCTCTCTTTTTGTGTGTCCTCTCTCTCCCTCTCTCTGTCTCTCGCTGTGTGTCCTCTCTCTCTTGCTCTCTCTCGCTTTGTGTCCTCTCTCTTGGTCTCTCACTCCCTCTCTTGCTTTGTGTCCTCTCTCTCTCTCTCTCTCTCTCTCTCTCTCTCTCTCTCTCTCTATTGCTTTTTGTGTTCTCTCTGTCTCGCTTTGTGTCCGCACTCTCATATGTTGTGTCCTCTCTGTCTTGCTTTGTGTCCCCGCACACACTCACTCTCTATTGCTTTTTGTGTTCTCTGTCTCACGTTGTGTTCTCTCTCTCTCACTGTGTCCGCACTCTCTCTCTCCCTCTCTATTGCTTTTTGTGTTCTCTGTCTCACGTTGTGTCCTCTCTGTCTCACTTTGTGTCCGCACTCTCTCTCTCCCTCTCTATTGCTTTTTGTGTTCTCTCTTTCTCCCTCTGTGTTCTCTCTGTCTCGCTTTGTGTCTGCACTCTCTTGCTTTGTGTCCTCTCTTTCTCCCTCTCTCTTTTTGTGTGTCCTCTCTCTTGGTCTCTCACTCTCTCTCTTGCTTTGTGTCCTCTCTCTCTCTCTCTCTCTCTCTCTCTCTCTCTATTGCTTTTTGTGTTTTCTCTTTCTCCCTCTGTTCTCTCTCTCACTTTGTGTCCGCACTCTCTCTCTCTCCCTCTATTGCTTTTTGTGTTCTCTCTTTCTCCCTCTGTGTTCTCTCTGTCTCGCTTTGTGTCCGCACTCTCTCTCTCGCTTTGTGTCCTCTCTTTCTCCCTCTCTTTTTGTGTGTCCTCTCTCTCCCTCTCTCTGTCTCTCGCTGTGTGTCCTTTCTCTCTTGCTCTCTCTCGCTTTGTGTCTTCTCTCTTGGTCTCTCACTCTCTCTCTTGCTTTGTGTCATCTCTCTCTCTCTCTCTCTCTCTCTCTCTCTCTCTCTCTCGCTTTGTGTCCTCTCTCTCTCTCTCCCTCTCTATTGGTTTTTGTGTTCTCTCTTTCTCCCTCTGTGTTCTCTCTGTCTCGCTTTGTGTCCGCACTCTCTCTCATATGTTGTGTCCTCTCTGTCTTGCTTTGTGTCCCCGCACACACTCTCTCTCTGTTGCTTTTTGTGTTCTCTGTCTCACGTTGTGTTCTCTCTGTCTCACGTTGTGTCCTCTCTCTCACTGTGTCCGCACTCTCTCTCTCCCTCTCTATTGCTTTTTGTGTTCTCTCTTTCTCCCTCTGTGTTCTCTCTGTCTCGCTTTGTGTCCTCTCTTTCTCCCTCTCTCTTTTTGTGTCCCCTCTCTCTCCCTCTCTCTGTCTCTCGCTTGGTCTCTCACTCTCTCTCTTGCTTTGTGTCCTCTCTCTCCTCTCTCTCTCTGTGTCCTCTCCCTCTCTCTTTGTGTGTCCTCTCTGTCTCTTGCTCTCTCTCTCGCTGTGTGTCCTCTCTCTCCCTCTCTCTCGCTTTGTGTCCTCTCTCTCTCTCTGTGTGTCCTCTCCCTCTCTCTTTGCGTGTCCTCTCTGTCTCTTGCTCTCTCTCTCGCTGTGTCCTCTCTCTCTCTCTCTCGCTTTGTGTCCTCTCTCTCTTGCTCTCTCTCTCTCTTGCTTTGTGTCCTCTCTGTCTCTTGCTCTCTCTCGCATTGTGTGTCCTCTCTTGCACTCTCTCTCTCTCTCTCTCTCTCTCTCTCTCTCTCTCTCTCTCTCTCAGCTCTGATAGGGCTGCTGTATCCATGTATAGACAGGCGTTTTGGGGAGCCCCATAAGCTGAAGCGCGAGTGGTCCAGTGTGATGCGCTGTGTGGCTGTCTTTGTTGGCATTAATCACGCCAGCGCTGTATCCTTCTCTCACCACAGTGGATGCACTGCCTACATACTGCTTGTTCTTTGCATTCAAAACTCAGTAATGAAGTAGGTTTGCGTTTCTCAAGGTAAAAGCAGTGTAAATGTCCCCTGAATATGACAGTAGTGACCATGAAGGTCCAACAATGCAAATTAAATTGGCTTTAAAAGGACACTGCAAAGTATGTTCTCTTGAGAATACCTGTCTAACTCCAGTGAGGAGCATCTGTACTCTAAAGCAGCGTTTCTCAACCTTTTTTCAGTCACAGCACCCTTCAGAAGTATGCAAATTCTCAAGGCACCTCCATATAAAATATACGCAGTCACACTGACCATACGCTGACCCCGGCAGTGATGATGTGACATGGGAAAGGGGGCCGTGAGACAAGTTTTATTGATGCATGAGGCGGCGATGATCTGCATTAGTGTAACTATCGTTTTTTGGAATTTTAATTCATTTTATTTATTTCAATGTTAGGATATATAATTTTTTGATGGCACCCCTAATGAAGCCAGACGGCACCCCGGTTGGGAAAGGCTGCTCTAAAGGGTACAGCTTAGTGTCTGTTTTTTTGTGACTGATTTGCATCAGTCAGAACACCAAATAATTTTAATGTACAGGTTATAGTTCCAGTACTGTCTAGCAGAGGCTTATCATGGGGAACTTGAGTAAATGCAGAACTGAGGAACAACTGGCATAATTACTTTGAGTTAAAGTGTGGCATCTGTGATATTTTTGAAATACAATGTTTATTCTGGGTGGCATGATGGTGTAGCGGTTAGCACTGTCGCCTCACCGTAAGAAGGTTCTAGGTTCGAGCCCCGTGGCCGGCGAGGGCCTTTCTGTGCGGAGTTTGCATGTTCTCCCCGTGTCCGCATGGGTTTCCTCCGGGTGCTCCGGTTTCCCCCACAGTCCAAAGACATGCAGGTTAGGTTAACTGGTGACTCTAAATTGACCGTAGGTGTGAATGTGAGTGTGAATGGTTGTCTGTGTCTATGTGTCAGCCCTGTGATGACCTGGCGACTTGTCCAGGGTGTACCCTCGCCCGTAGTCAGCTGGGATAGGCTCCAGCTTGCCTGCGACCCTGTAGAACAGGATAAAGCGGCTACAGATGAATGGATGGAATATTTATTCTGGGAAATGCAACCCCGATTCCCAAAAAGTTGGGACAAAGTACAAATTGTAAATAAAAACGGAATGCAATGATGTGGAAGTTTCAAAATTCCATATTTTATTCAGAATAGAACATAGATGACATATCAAATGTTTAAACTGAGAAAATGTATCATTTAAAGAGAACAATTAGGTGATTTTAAATTTCATGACAACAACACATCTCAAAGTTGGGACAAGGCCATGTTTACCACTGTGAGACATCCCCTTTTCTCTTTACAACAGTCTGTAAACGTCTGGGGACTGAGGAGACAAGTTGCTCAAGTTTGGGGATAGGAATGTTAACCCATTCTTGCCTAATGTAGGATTCTAGTTGCTCAACTGTCTTAGGTCTTTTTTGTCGTATCTTCCGTTTTATGATGCGCCAAATGTTTTCTATGGGTGAAAGATCTGGACTGCAGGCTGGCCAGTTCAGTGCCCGGACCCTTCTTCTACGCAGCCATGATGCTGTAATTGATGCAGTATGTGGTTTGGCATTGTCATGTTGGAAAATGCAAGGTCTTCCCTGAAAGAGACGTCGTCTGGATGGGAGCATATGTTGCTCTAGAACCTGGATATACCTTTCAGCATTGATGGTGTCTTTCCAGATGTGTAAGCTGCTCATGCCACACACACTAATGCAACCCCATACCATCAGAGATGCAGGCTTCTGAACTGAGCGCTGATAACAACTTGGGTCGTCCTTCTCCTCTTTAGTCCGAATGACACGGCGTCCCTGATTTCCATAAAGAACTTCAAATTTTGATTCGTCTGACCACAGAACAGTTTTCCACTTTGCCACAGTCCATTTTAAATGAGCCTTGGCCCAGAGAAGACGTCTGCACTTCTGGATCATGTTTAGATACGGCTTCTTCTTTGAACTATAGAGGTTTAGCTGGCAACGGCGGATGGCACGGTGAATTGCATTCACAGATAATGTTCTCTGGAAATATTCCTGAGCCCATTTTGTGATTTCCAATACAGAAGCATGCCTGTATGCGATGCAGTGCCGTCTAAGGGCCCGAAGATCACGGGCACCCAGTATGGTTTTCCGGCCTTGACCCTTATGCACAGAGATTCTTCCAGATTCTCTGAATCTTTTGATGATGATATGCACTGTAGATGATGATATGTTCAAACTCTTTGCAATTTTACACTGTCGAACTCCTTTCTGATATTGCTCCACTATTTGTCGGCGCAGAATTAGGGGGATTGGTGATCCTCTTCCCATCTTTACTTCTGAGAGCCGCTGCCACTCCAAGATGCTCTTTTTATACCCAGTCATGTTAATGACCTATTGCCAATTGACCTAATGAGTTGCAATTTGGTCCTCCAGCTGTTCCTTTTTTGTACCTTTAACTTTTCCAGCCTCTTATTGCCCCTGTCCCAACTTTTTTGAGATGTGTTGCTGTCATGAAATTTCAAATGAGCCAATATTTGGCATGAAATTTCAAAATGTCTCACTTTCGACATTTGATATGTTGTCTATGTTCTATTGTGAATACAATATCAGTTTTTGAGATTTGTAAATTATTGCATTCCGTTTTTATTTACAATTTGTACTTTGTCCCAACTTTTTTGGAATCGGGGTTGTACAATAAGCACAACAAGATGGATGAAAATTAGGGCTATCAATCGATTAAAATATTTAATCATAATTAATTGCATTATTATCCATAATTAACTCACAATCACAAATTAATTACATTAGGTTCTAAATGTACCTTCAAGGGATATCTTTCAAGTTTTTGAGCAGTGGGAGTTGACAAATACATTTGCATAAAGCAAGTATATGTGGTCAGGAAGGATAAGGCTAGACACATCAAAAATGATATTTTTGTGGGTATTTTGTTCCCTCACTGCGTTTTAAAAAATAATAATAATAATAAAGCAGCATTAACTTTATAATTTTGAGGGTTTCGCACAATTCAGTGTGATCAAAACAAGATAGTATTTTTCTCTAGTTCTGGACTTAACTTCCAGCCTCAAACTATGCAATAAAATAAACGATACAAACTCAGTGATGTGGACTTTGGACAACAGTAGTGGCTATGTTTAAATAAGGAAAATAAAAATACAAAACCCAAATTAATGTTTGTTAAGCCACACAGCTCATAAAGATGTTTTCCAGTAAAATGCAATAACTCGCTGGTAAATATACAGTACACTCATGAGCAAAAACTGCATTTATGAACACGTTTACATCACTCACACATTTCTCAGAATGAAACAAAACACTCTCACTTTCACTCCAGTGTGCAGCCTGAGTGCTTAGACACATACCAGGACCTTAACGTGTCATCTTTTCTCCACTCTGGACCATCAAAAAAAAAACACTCAGGATACAACAATACAAGTTGATTCTGTACATAAGTACACTTTATCACGACTTGTGCCAACCAGCTACTTGCTATGTCGCTCGCTCGCATTATGTCACATCCTGATTTCCCAAACTGTGGGGTCGGGGCACAGAATGTGTATGCGTTAATCACGTGTCAAAAAAAATCGTGGCGTTTAAAAGGAATTTGCGTTATTGCGTTAACGTCGACAGCCCTAACAAAAATGTATTTTCAAAGCATCAACAAGCACAATAACCTAAATTCTGATTACATCTTTGCACTAGGGATTGCTATTCTGTACATAAGTACACTTTATCACGGCTTGCGCCAACCAGCTACTCGCTATGTCGTTCGCTCGCGCTATGTCACGTCCTGATTAGGGCGGCACGGTGGCGTAGTGGTTAGCACGGTCGCCTCACAGCAAGAAGGTTCCGGGTTCGAACCCAGCGGCCAGCGAGGGCCTTTCTGTGCGGAGTTTGCATGTTCTCCCTGTGTCTGCGTGGGTTTCCTCTGGGTGCTCCGGTTTCCCCCACAGTCCAAAGACATGCAGTTAGGTTGACGTGGGGCGGCCTTGGGCTGAGGTGCCCTTGAGCAAGGTACCTGACCCCTGACTGCTCCCCGGGCGCTGTGTGGCTGCCCACTGCTGTGTGTGTGTGTGTGTGTGTGTGTGTGTGTGTGTTCACTGCTTCAGATGGGTTAAATGCAGAGGATGAATTTCACTGTGTTTGAAGTGTGCATGTGACAAAGGTTTCTTCTTTCTATCTGATTGACTCATGAGGTTCACCCAGTGCTCGTACAGGTATATAAGAAACCAGAGTATGTCTGGTGTGTGTTCTTTAATTTCCTGGCTGTCAGAAAGTGGACTTTGCAAATAATGTGCAGCTGTCTCTGACCTTGGCTGCACTCTCAGTGGGGCTGTGGTGGACGTTTGACAGGTCACGCAGCGGCTTCGGCCTGGGAGTCGCCATTGCAGTTCTCGCAACCCTCGCGACACAGCTACTGGTGTATAATGGAGTGTTTCAGTGAGTTTCTGTCTCTTTCAGATTTAACAATTATATTTAAAAAGTTAATTGTCGGTAAAGAAAGTGACCTCTTTTGGAAGGTGCATACCTGTACTCTTTTCTGTGTGTGTATATGCAGGTATACATCTCCTGACTTTCTATACGTAAGATCTTGGCTGCCCTGCATCTTCTTTGCTGGTGTGATAACCATGGGAAATATAGGACGACAACTTGCTCTTGTAAGTACACACATGGTTACCTGCTCTATACCAGGTATGTGAAAATCAGGTCATACAATCAGTGATCACTCAGTTCACTGCTGCTGATTGGGCTTGGATCACACGCGCTACGATGAATGAACTTCAGTCTAGTTTCGAAGCTGTAATTTAGGACTACCCAGAGTATGCCTGTATTGATGACATCGTCCACAAAATCTTCCATCATTTCATCTTTCATTTTCTTTGTAAATGGATGGAGAAGTGTGTGAACGAAGTTGCTAAAACTTTGGTTCATCAAAGTCACTGACCCATTATGTGAAGATAAGTTTTAATAATGTCAAATCTCATTTTATTTGTCAGTTAATAAAATTATCTTTGAGTAATTTGGAGCATCATCTCACAGTTTTTGAGATTCATACAAATTAGACGTCTGGGTGGAAGTTGCAGAAATCTGGAGTTTACCATTGAAGCAGCTCAGTTAATCATGATTTTATATTCTATCCACATTCACTGGATATGAGCAATCACGTGCTCTGATTGGGTATTCTACTACTTGGATATCAGCTCATACGTACAGTATACCGTGAGTAGAGAAAAACAAAATGGCGGCGCATGTTGCTGAACCAACCGAGGACGAAATAAAAACTCGACTTGAAAACAAACCCCCCCCCCCCCCCCAAAAAAAAATACAAAAAAGCAACAAAACATGGAATAAAAGTATTTGATGGTAAGAACATCTCTTATTTTTCATTAATTATTGCATTTTTCACAAATTGTTAGTCATTTCGCCGGTTTGTTTATATTCTAAGCGGAAATGATTGTCAGACATTTTGTATAAAGTTTTTATTTATCATATTTGCAAAAAATAAAAATAATGCTCCGTTTCTTAAAATCCAGTGAATGTGGATAGAATAAAAGTTATTCCACTTAATCTCATCGTACATGACTTATCACTGCATCAGCTCATGTATGATTTGATTTCATGGAATAAACTGTTAAATATTGCACATCATACATTTTTTAAAATGTTTTTGTGGTCGTTTGATGTTTACTATTGATTTACGGTCAAATTTATAAGAATGATGAGACAATGATTGAAGATTTTGACAGATCATCTATCGAAAGGTGAAAAATTTGTTAATCCAAGTAGTTTTGAAGTTATGGCCTTTTTAATTTTTTTTCCACACTTTTTAACTAATTATTTAGTGATTTAATCAATTAGTTGGCATAATTTTCATTGACTTTAAATTACTTGCTACCTCCTTTTTATTTTATTGAGCTATGTCGGAAGATTTAGAAGGATATCCTTCTAGGAAAATGGTCATGCTCTCTCTGATCATTTTCCTTTGTTTTAAATGTAGAGCAGTTGACCAAAATGACCTGATTTTTCAATATTCAAAGTGGCCAAATGTTTTTATATTTGTCACAGAAGAAAAATCTAAACAGAATTTAAGTTTATTTCAAGCCCTTTTACCATTTTATGATGCACATCAGGTTTTTTTTTGTCACATGCCTATCTTTACTTGTGTTTTTAATAAAGTTCTCATAATGCTTATCGTCAGTTTATTACAAAACTGATTTTAGTCTGAAATTGCACTAATAATAATACTGAGGTCTTCTTTCCAGTATGAGGGTAAAGTTGTTCAAGAAAAGATTCATCAGGACTAAAACGGCATATACCCTGGATGCAAAAATGAAGTGAACCCACGTGAACTCTTGCAGTTAAAGAGGCGTTGTCGTACAGCAGATACAGGACAAGCGCTATCTGTGTTTATGGAGGAGGACAATTTGGAGATTGGTGCATGCTCACTGGCTGCCAGTACAGCCTCTGTGGAGCTTAACAAAGCTGAAATTGGGCTTGATTGACTCAAACATCTCTGTGAAGTGTTTTCTTTACTTTGAATATGCATCTCTGTTGGATAAGATGTGCCAAAGTGACCCAGATGCAGCTGCTCCTTCTGGAATATTAACTTATAAGCCATGCTTCAGGTCAATATCCCCTTTTTTTTTTTTAATTCTCTCTCTCTCTCACTCATTCTTTCAGAGGGTGCTGCCAGATAGTGTTTTTCTGGGCATACTGTAATCAGAATTAAATGTAGAGCATGTATTGTATACAGAGGTCCAAACTACGGTAATAGAATCCTCAGCTTACACACATCCAGAACTGTGAAAAAGTCTTAGGGAAATGGAAAGAAATGCTGTAAAGCAAAAATACCTTCTTAACTATAATGAAAATATTTCAAGATTAGATTAATATACTAAAGTCAATAATTAAATAATAATTGGCTGGCTTTTTTGCATGATATATCAGATATATTCCATTCAGCTAGCATGATATTGAATGGGTGGCACGGTGGTGTAATGGTTAGCACAGTCGCCTCACAGTAAGAAGGTTCTGGGTTCGAGCCCAGCGGCTGGCGGGGGCCTTTCTGTGTGGAGTTTGCATGTTGTCTGCATGGGTTTCCTCCGGGTGCTCTGGTTTCCCCCACAGTCTAAAGACATGCAGTTAGGTTAATATGGGACGGTCTTGGGCTGAGGTGCCCTTGAGCGAGGCACCTAACTCCCAACTGCCCCCTGGGTGCTGTTAGCATGGCTGCCCACTGCTCTGGGTATGTATGTGTGTGTGTGTTCACTGCTTCAGATGGGTTAAATGCAGAGAGGAATTTCACAAGCGTGTGATTTGAATAAAGTTGTTGAGTTGAAGACAAGTTCAGTATCATGCTAGCTGAAAGGAATATATCTGATATACCATGAAAAATGCCTTTATTATTTATTATTATTATACATACACATTCGATGGAACAATGTAATTGTTTACAAATTGTCATAGTCGCTCGCTAGCACAGAAGTTTTACGTGTAATACATATCTTATGGCATTTTTAATTCACTACGACCGTTTACTGCAGGCACCGCCGGCGGAACAAAGAAATGCTTCTGTGCATGCACAGTAGAAAACTCACCGAGTATTCGCATCAGCTCCGACGTGTGATGTCATGTCTTGACAACCATGCAATATCGTGAACCATATTCAACACTCATTCTCCACTGGGTAGAGTGGTGTAATACATGTAGGATAAGCAATATGCTAACAATATTGCATGCGATCAAACCAAATGAATGAAACCCACTAGAAGGGAATAGAATACATGTTTTTATTCCATGGAAAAAGTGTCCTGGATGTATAATAACTGGTGATATTACCCTTTGCTTAAAACCAATAGTATTTGTGCAGGTTTATAAGGAAGTTAGCTGATCAGTTTTATATCTTGGAGAATCTGACACAGTTCTTCTGGAGACTTTGATTGTCTCACACACTTCTTCTTCTTCTTGCATGCAAAACCCTGCAGTCTTTATTATGGATTTTTTTTTTCCATCTGAAAGTGGTATTGCTTTTTTGACTGACTTGCAAATGTTTTTCTGTAATGCTTACTTTTTCATTGGAAAAGTCATGTTTGAAAATATAAGATATTTTGTATTTAATAGGATGCCTCAGACTTTCACAGTACTGCATGTTGTAAGATAAACTAAGGTGCATTGGTAACTACAATGGAATCCAAAGTTAATGTCAATACACAGGACCCGTCAAAAGTTTGAACACCCCATACTCCTTCATAGGTTTTTCACTGTTTTCGACATTGTAGAACAAAACTGAAGACATCAAAACTATGAAAAACATGGCATTATGTGGTAAACAAAGTGTTTTTAAAAAAAATCATATTTTAGATTCTTCAAAGTAGCCAGTGTTCACGTTGATGACGCTTTGCACTACTGGCATAATCTTAACCAGTTTCATGAGGCAGTCACCTAGAATGCTTTTCAATTAACAAGAGTGCCTCGTCAAAAGTTAATTAGTGCAATTTCTTTCTGCCTTAATGTGTTTGAGATCAAACAGTAAATAATAACAATACAGTAAATAGCCCTAATCAACAAGTGTAGTAATCCTTATTATGTCAAAAACCGCTCAGCTAAGTAAAGAGAAACAACATCCATGATTACTTTAAGCCATGAGGCCACACCAGTTTAATTAGTTGGTTCTCGGAATTTTTTTTCAGGAAAAATATGAAGCGAGCGCGCGAAATAAAAATAAAATTTTAAAAAATGCTCTGATGGTAAAATTAGTGGTGGAAATAGAGGGCTTTCATAATAGAGAAACAAAACAAAGACAATACATTATTGTTACACATTTCATATGGCTCTTTTAATAGCTTATCTTATTTCCACCCATACCATATGCATTAAGGGCTAGCTCTGGCTGCACGTCTTTTATCAGGCAAACCAGTAAACAGATAGGCTAAATAAATGATTGAATTACAGTCAATTGAACATCTACAATGCACATAAAAAAAAGATTTGACCAGGAGTAGGCTACTTCTGATGGCTAAATACTTCGAATGATTTTTTTTGTTTGCCCCTCACATCAATCAATGAAATGTACACTACCGTTCAAAAGTTTGGGGTCACCCAGACAATTTTGTGTTTTCCATGAAAAGTCACGCACTTATTTACCACCATAAGTTGTAAAATGAATAGAAAATATAGTCAAGACGTTTTTCTGGCCATTTTGAGCATTTAATCGACCCCACAAATGTGATGCTCCAGAAACTCAATCTGCTCAAAGGAAGGTCAGTTTTATAGCTTCTCTAAAGAGCGAAACTGTTTTCAGCTGTGCTAACATGATTGTACAAGGGTTTTCTAATCATCCATTAGCCTTCTGAGGCAATGAGCAAACACATTGTACCATTAGAACACTGGAGTGAGAGTTGCTGGAAATGGGCCTCTATACACCTATGGAGATATTGCACCAAAAACCAGACATTTGCAGCTAGAATAGGCATTTACCACATTAGCAATGTATAGAGTGGATTTCTGATTAGTTTAAAGTGATCTTCATTGAGAAGAACAGTGCTTTTCTTTCAAAAATAAGGACATTTCAAAGTGACCCCAAACTTTTGAACGGTAGTGTATAAATCAAACCCACCTCCACAGAGTTGTAGTCCAAGTTGGCACATCGCAGGGTAACAAGCTCACAGCATCTTGAGTACAACTGTGCAAAGTTTTGCCCCTCTTGAATTTTGACACACCTGTCAAAGATTTTACGCTTCTGTTCGCTGAATATCCTAACAATCACAAACAGGCTTTGCAGGATTCCCCTCCACAGCCATGTTTCTTCCACAAGTCTTTATCTAAAGTGAAAGGGGCGATTTGATTGGTTTTCGACGTCACGTGACCTCAACCTGCAGTCAATTTCGATTTTACTTTTTTTTTTTTGCATTTTCTTCAAGCGGCGATTCCGAGAACCAACTAATCGGAATTGGTGTGGCCTGAAGTGTCTCCTTAATTAATTAATTTTTAAAAAATGAAGAAAAACCTTTTGAATTAGGCATGTCCAAACTTTGACTGGTACTGTATCTTAAAAGCTAGCAGTGATGACCAGACTAGGAATTAATTCATGTGCTGTGTATGTAATCTGTGCAACTGCAGTATGGTTTACTGTGTGTTTACTGATTACCATGATTACTGCTCTGCCACTTCTCTACACTCACTCGCATGTGCGAGAAAGTAGGAGCATAATCAGTGTTCCACCAGGCATGTATTATCCTACACATTGCTGTCATTTAATGATTAAGCTTTACCTCAGCGTTCCCTTGATCCTGCATTGTGTCCTGTTTAATCTGTGTCTCTCACACACACAGCCTTCATCCATCTTCCTGTTTTTCACATAGTCCTATAGACCTCAGCATTGGTAAGGAAAATAATAATGAATAGTGGTTTTGGACTGTGTTAGTTTTCAGTTAAAATATGGAATTACCCCAGTTTTTGCCTCAGCCTTAATATTTTTCTACTCAAGGCTTTTAAAGGGAACATCGAATCCTCTGCTGTGAAACAGGTTCACTCTCATTATTTACCTTTACAGCTGAACCGAAAGTAAAGTGGTGTTTGGATTACACTGTATTTCAGCAGCATTGTACAAAATGGAGTTGAACATTGGAGCAGAATAATCGGGAAAATTCCTTTTGTTGCGAGTGTTTTGTTTTATTCAGTATGTATGGGACACTTCGTCCAATAGTTGCGAAATTTCATCCAAAGCCTTTTTCATACGCACCATCAATTATTTTGTGTGTGTGACAAGCTCGAGATATAAACAAACCATAGTTCATTTAAGGGAGTGCATTAAGCAGGTTTATGACTGCATCTCTTGCACTTTATTTATATACCTAATAACCTATATTTACCTCCCACTGTCCGAGAGCGGTAGGAGATGGATGCAAGTGCAGAAGTAATGTTTATTAACAATTGTGAAAACACAGGCAAACAATCCAAAACGGCAGGCGATCTCATAAACGTGAAACTAGCAAAAGGTCGGGTGAGGCACAAACCGGCTAAATCGGGCAAAAACAGAAACTAAGAACAGGAAACAGGATCGGAAACCCAGGGAATCTACACGGGAGAATAAGACGTGGTGTAATACTTCGCACTGTGTGCATTTTCTCAGTCTTTATACAGGCACGCTGATGCCTCTTGAGCATATACAGGTGACTTCATTTAGCAGCACGTGTGTGAGAGTCTGCTCGGGTGCACTCCGGACTGCGCGCGCGCCGAGCAGACTCTCGCACGCGCGCTGTTAATGAGGCTCACCTGGACATGATCAAGAGGCATCAGCGTGCCTGTATAAAGACTGAGAAAATGCATGTTTTCTCATATCTGGATATCATATCTCATATCTCACACTTGCCAAGGATATCTGGCAAGTGTGAGTATAGATTATCTAATGTAATTTGGTCTAATAAATACGATCTCTCCCCACAAGCGGTCCCAGCCGAACGCCCCCAAAGTTGACACTCGATGATTCCTGTCAATTCCGGTTTCATTTTCATTTTACGAAAACGTTTGTTTTACTTCGGTCAGATTCCATTGAGAATTCATCCATCCATTATCTCTAGCCACTTATCCTGTCCTACAGGGTCGCAGGCAAGCTGGAGCCTATCCCAGCTGACTATGGGCAAAAGGCGAGGTACACCCTGGACAAGTCGCCAGGTCATCACAGGGCTGACACATAGACACAGACAACCATTCACACCTACGGTCAATTTAGAGTCACCAGTTAACTTAACCTGCATGTCTTTGGACTGTGGGGGAAACCGGAGCACCCGGAGGAAACCCACGCGGACACGGGGAGAACATGCAAACTCTGCACAGAAAGGCCCTCGTCGGCCGCTGGGCTCGAACCCAGAACCTTCTTGCTGTGAGGCGACAGTGCTAACCACTACACCACCGTGCCACCCCCTATTGAGAATTCCTCCTTTTTTTTTTTTCGAACAAACAAATACCTGAAATATCAATTATTTTATAGTGCATATGAAAAAGGCTTTGGACAAAATGGTCGTTGGACGAAATGACCTGTATCCGTATGCATTTGTGAAAGCTATATGCTGTCACATTACCTGTTTTAAGATGGAGCGTGAGCTGTGCTCAGTAATTATATTGAAGTCATTATACTTTTTTAAATACTATTTAACTTTTACAGGGAAGACTACAGTTTTTACTAACCATTAAATGACTGTTAATGGTGACTGTTCAGGACTAAGCTTAGTACACAGAGACGTGGACCAACGTGCTATGAAACGTACAGCAGAGAAAGCTGTATTGCTCCAGTTTATGGGAAAACTTTAGCATTCACTTGTGCCAGAAAATGAGCAAATGTGAAACCTGCATTAAAAAAAAAAGTGTGTATTGTCAGATTGTTTGGCATCCCTTCAATGTTTCATTGTAAGACATTTGACTGTATAAGATTTCATTGTTAAATAAAATATATTTAAAACTGCATTCTGTTTGAGCTCTTTAATCAAACTGACAAATCGGGGAGCAAATCTACTACTGGATTTTCATACGTTCCTTTAGTAAATCCTCTTCTTACAGCTTATAGCATGTAGTGGTTTGTGTGCATATGTCTTTGTGCTGAAGGAAACGATGCGCAAGTGCATTTTATTAACCAAATCACTTAATCTCTACCCTTTTCAGAAGTGGGTTAATTCCTCTGAATGTACAGTTGTCTGCTAATAATGCTAAATGCGAAGCTGTGTAATTGATTTTTTTTTTTCCAGCGTGTGTGTGTGTAATGTAGTTAACCTTCTGTCTGTGTGTGGTCTGCATACTTACACAGCATCTGCACAAATGCAGGGCAGTGAGTCGTTACGGAGAATTATCTGAGCTGATTTATGGAGCTGACTGGGCGCGAACATACTCATATACTTACATGCATTCTGCCTTATTCAGAAATACGATCCACACACTGAGGCACCCTGCACAAAAACAGATAAGATGAGGTCACCAGACTTTAGTTTGTCCAAACTTTTAAATGAATGACAGATTAATGTGTAATCATATCAAGGATAACCAACTGTTCGGTCTTAGAGAAGCTTGCTCATTTGTAATAATGTAATGTGGTTGTATTATTTTTGGTGAAGCATTAAAGTAGTGCCAGTGCTCCAATTAACATTCAAATGAGACACACCATTTCATTAATTCATTAAGTCTTCTGTTTAGTATGTCCTGTTGTTCATAATGATCAAGATGAAATCTGCTTTATGAGGGTCTTCGTTAGAAATCGGATTGAATGTGAGGTGAGTATTCAACAGAATTTGGAGTAACAGTGATCATTCATCAACATCACACTTTTTCTGTTCAAAGGTTAAAGAAACAAGAAGACAGAGGCCTCTATATCCCCCGCCCTATACACCAACTATAGACCCTTTTCACTCACGTGACCTTCGTAAGCGCGACCGCCATTTTGGACATGAAGAAATAACGGTTTATGGCACAGACCCTTTCGGTTTTCACTCATCTAGCTGCTACAATGACCGCTTAGACTGCAACAATAATACCTAACACACATTTAAGTATCCGTCGTAAAGACGTGAAACTCGGCGAGTGACGAGTGTGTTCATTGATAAGCTAACACGATCTAAAAGTAGACATACCATCACACTGCCCTGGCGCTGTGTACAGTTTACCTTTATTGGTTTGTGCACTCACTATTTGCCATCACTTTCTCCAACCCAGTGTTCGAACTATGCCGATATTTTCGGGGGGTCCCTTTTTTCCCTTGGGGGGGTGCTTGCGCTTGTCTCAGAGCACGGATCTCCAAACACATGAGAAGCCTATCTTACGCACATATCACGTGGACTCCACACCTCCACACACGCATCGCGTCTGAAGTCATAACTCATCAGGGGAAATCGTGTCCGCATTGGCATGTTCAAAAAACAACCTCGCGTCAACAATGATACCACACGCAAGAAAAAAAAAAAAAGTCAGGCTACTCAACACATCTGATCCACAGCAGCACCAAAGCATCACTGGAAATCCATGTCAACAACCAATCTTCCATTTCAACACGCGTCAACAAACAAATGGCACCACAAACATGAACGAATCGGTCAGGCTACCGATTCCAAACCCACAGCAGATGAATAATTAAATGCATCTTACCTTAAAGCAGAATCGACCACAAAGGAAGTCTGTTGGCACACTTCCTTTCTACTAGTTTGTGTCCCCAACCTGGCAGCAGCAGTCGTTGTCATATCGGTTTATTTTATCTTTGATGTAAACACAACACTTCGGATATGCAAATGCTTCCCGTTACACACGATTGCTATGTCAATAAACATCATTTTGCCAATATTTTAGAGACCATCCATCTTCTCCGTCGGTCAGCATCTGTCGGGATCCGATAAAATGATAAATCTTGCCTTGTGTGTTGATGGTTACTACATCCAGGTGCACAACAATATAATGGCATGATGGAAGTCTTGCTGAAAGTAAAAACTTTCTTTGATGGCTATATTCCTTTCGATGCTTCGCCGTCGTTCCTCGTTGTTGGCTGTGGTAGACTACTGGTAGTACATGTCCAAAATGGCGGCCACGTTTGTCGTGACGTCACGTAAAAAGGGTCCATATACCAGGTTTCAAGATATTTGTCATATTTTTCAAGTTCTGCTGCAGGAAACCAACCCGACCTCTTTACACTGACCTCAACAGCCCATGGCATAAACCCACCGGACCTTTGGTTCAGGTGATCTAAAAATTAAAGTTTCTCACATTTCTTAGTATCAAAAGGCACATATGCCAACTTTCAAGACCATACCACTCAAAGTTTTCAAGTTGTGCTCCGGAAACAAATAAGACTAACCTGAGAGACTAAGTCTGAAATTGTTTCCATGGAAACATGAAAAATTCAAATTTCTTAGTATGAAAACGCACATCTACATCACCTTGTTAACACGTATACCAAGTTTCAAATCCGTATCATGAATAGTTTTGGATATATGCTCCGGAAATGATTGTTCTTAAAAACTAAGTCAAAATCAAATTTTTATGTAAAAATTTGAAAAATACTTTTTTTTTTTCAAAAATCCAAAATAGCAAAAGGCACCAGTTCACATGTTGCTTGATATGTATACAAAATTTGATGAATATATCTTCAGTAGTTTTAAAGATATGGCCTGGAAATGAAAACGTGACCGGATGAACAGATGGACGGAACCCGTTTCTATATCCCCCGCCAAACTTCGTTTGGGTGGAGGAGAAAAATCACCTTCACCCTTCCCCATTGTGTTTGTGCTCACTGTGCCCATAAGCTTGCACATAATAACTTTCCCATGTTCCTTTACACGTGTGCATGTGTTGGGGACCAAACAGCGAGGCAAGAAGACACGGGAGTTTTTGGTTCAAAAGGCAGGGTTTTATTTCCCCAAAAATGTTTAAAAAAAACCCCCACAAGTTTACAAAAACCAAAATTAATAATAACTAGGTCTATAAAAAAGGTAAACAAAATATAACTTGATTTGAGCCAGAAACATCTGACAGGATGTTCATTGAACAAAAACTGACCTGACACAATGAAACAAAAAGGAACATGTATAGTGGCTTGGCCAAACCAAATAACACAAAAGGGCTAAACAAAAATAAATACGAACTACAAACAGATACAAAGCAAAACTAACTAAAGCCTCAGGCACATGGTGAGGCGCGGTACGGCCTATTGAGCAGGCTCCAAGATTTAAGTCTCCTCAGCCACACCTTTTGCCCAACCAGGAAGGGACCACCCCCGACGCTCAACTTGAAGAAAACTCAAACAAAGAAACGGTATCCAGTTAATTTGCACAAAAGTCTTTTAGCACAGATCCAAAGTCTTTTAGCACAAGTTCTAAAGTCTCTTCGCACAACTCTATGTTCTTTAGCACAACTATGGATTATGGTCACAATAAAAAAAAAACATCTTGATATGGAAAGGGGTTTATTATGATTGCTTAGGGACTGGAAGCTGGAATTTCTGCTGCTGTGCATGTTAAGGATCAGTTGTTGATCCCTGAAACACGGACTGAAAATCTGATTCTTTGGTGCCTTTGGATATTTGCAGTTAAGCCATCACAACCTTGAATTATGGGCACCTTCATAAATAACTTCAGTCACTTCTGATCATATCACAAATTCAATTGACTGTCAATAATTACACGTTTACCGAATCAATTAACCAGGGGATTATGTCTCTTGCCCTGCTTGACAACGTGTATTTTGCCAACTAAGAGTGGAATCTATTCCTAAAAACTTACTCAAATGATTAAAAGTCCATTTGATGTCACATATTACTGTTTTCATATGCATTTGACTAATAAAGCTACAGTCTTTAACTGAAAAGTCAAGTTTATTTGTATAGTGCTTTTAACAATAAACATTGTCGCAAAGCAGCTTTACGGAATTTGGACGACTTAAAATATGAGCTAATTTTATCCCTAATCTATCCCCAATGAGCAAGCCTATGGCGATGGTGACAAGGAAAAACTCCCTCAGACGACATGAGGAAAAAACCTCGAGAGGAACCAGACCCAAAAGGGAACCCATCCTCATTTAGCCAACAAGAGACAACATGACTATAACATTAACAGTCCTAACATAAAGTCAGCTTCGTTGATGCTATAAACCCCCCGCCGATGGAAACCTGAGCGCAAAACCGTTCAAGACAACCGCAGTCCCAAAGTCAGCAAGTCAAAGTCAGCAAGTCAACTGCAGTCCCCAGCCACAAAAGCACCACTGCAAGAGTCCAGAGCGTCCTCCAGGTGCGACCCCCAACTGTTCACATGGGGCCGCCCTCCACAGGAGCGATGCGACGAGACTCCAACCAGACACAGGGCACCAGGATGGATCAGGCAGGTCCAAGGACCAAGGAAAAAAGACCAATTTCAATGAGAAAAATGAGAATCATATCTCCTTAGTATCCAACAGTTGCGATATGCAAACAAACATAAGAAACTTCCAGTAAAGTATCCTAGAATGACTGGCAATTAAATAAAAGTGCAATATAAACATTCAGGAATGACAAAACAACCAAAATTAACATATCAATTGTTTATAATACGGCAACCGTGAAGCAAGAAGAAAAGATGACGCTAAGATGTAAGGGTTGTTTGATCATCGAGACAAGTCTCGAAGCTGTGGCTAGTTTACAGGGAAATTCACTTTGTTGCAGCGTGTTTATACTTGATTTTAATATTTCTTTTTTTTGTTCAATGCTATCAACCGCTAAAAAACATTTACACTAAATAATCAAATCAATAAACCACAAACACTCATTTTTAGATTGTGTGAAAAAACCCGCAGTGCACAGATTACAGACAATTCGCAAAAGTCGATCAGATCAAGAACAGTTTGCACTTTATTTGAACAATAATAAAGTCTATTGTGTTTTTGTGTCGTTCTTTAAACCTGTTGTTGAAATAACACTGGGATAGATGGCAAAAATTTTCACTTCTCTAATCCTATTGTTTTCTTTTAATTGAGCACTCAGTGAAGAGAAATGGATGTATATACTATGATATGCATCGCCAGGGTCAACACGTGCAAGAAACATGTGCTGCTTTAAACATGATCAGTAAGTATTCATAATAAAGATTAAAGGAATAGAAAATGCAAAGTAAATACATCCATGGGTTGGTAGCTTGTAATACCGAGAGCCCATAAGAAAAGTTTCAGGCATGTTTGACCATTTATAAGAAAGTTGTGAGCATTTTTGCATCGCTGCTCTAATGCCAACAGGCAACATGGAGGCTGCCATGTTGCCTGTTGGAATGGCGATGCGTGACGTCATTTGGGCACAAAGCTGAGTGTATACTTCAGTACTGAAGGGGCAAAGCGAAAGGTTTACTAAGGTGACAATGTTGATTTTTTTCACTATACATCTGAAATAGTCTATTAATGAGCTGCAACCCTGACTTATGGAGAAACCTGAACATTTTACCTGTAAAACGAGGCTGAAACTATGTGTTATACTACTCATTAGCATGATTAGCACGCGCTTGACTCATTCATGAAGAACTTCCTCATCAAGATGTCCCCAGGCTAGCCTACCATAATTACCGTAGTAGGCAGTCCAACCATGGGCGCCGCCAGGGGGGGAAAGGTTAGAACAATTCTAGGGGCCCAGCACTGCCATGGGGCCCTTTAAGGGGCTGATAATATGCTTTTAATGATTTTAATAAGACTTTTGAAATAACAACAATGCAATATTCCATCTGGTAAAATGAGCTAATTGAACAAGGTTGTCTATTTCTTGAGTTCTTCAACATATTGTCATTTAACCCTTCTCCTTTTGCGAAATGGTATGGTCCAGTTCTGGTAGAAGCGCGATGCGTTAAATCTGTGTGCTGATCAGTGCAACGCTACTTGCTGCTGTGTCGCGGTGCAGCAGCCAGCCAGCCATCAGTGGAGTGCGTACAGTCTATGATCGCTAAATATGAAGAGTGGCTGTCAAAAAACGTAAAGAAAGGCAGCTGAAAGCTGAGAGGGACTGGAGAGGCAGGCAACTGGTCACTCAGTTTTTCCCAAAGAAAGGTAGCTAATCGCTCACATGTGTGTTCAAAATATTAGCGAATGGTAAATGAACAGTATGAACGTGGTTGGATTAGCCTATCAAGAGAACACTTTTACAGTTTGTAAAGTGACATTTTTTCCATTTTAATAACTGAATTGACTTGTGTGATAAGATGAAATATTACGTTATGCTGGTGCTAATAACTAGTGCTAATAACCAGTTTTATAACTAATGGGGTGCCCTAAATATGCACAGATTCAGCCTCAGGGGGACCTCCACCCTACCAAACCACTGAACCCCCCTTTGGAGAAGGAGGTAAGCAGCAATACAACCTATAAATGCTTTAGGATTGAAGTTTTTAATGAGCGAGCGCCATATACAGTTTGCTAGATTAAAGTGTTGCTAATAACAGTTTTCATCTAGTCCCTGGTAGGTTAATACATAAAATGTAATAACAAAGTCACAAACTCAAGGTCCATGGGCTATCAAAAGTCAAATAATGACAATAGTGCAATTGTGACAAGGGTGGGCAAAGTTGGGGGCCCCAAAATTCTAATCTTTCATGGGGCCCAAAATTTCTGGCAGCGCCCCTGAGTCCAACCCCTGCGGCAACGCAGAAAGAGGGTAAACAAACACTGCTTTACTATAAAGGATTCATGTGAACATTACAGGAAGATGCGTTTGTATGAAAAAAGGCGGAAATATTTCCAGAAACACGCGAGCTGCTGGTATGGTCTGGATTAATTTGGTAAAATTCATACATGTAAAAGATACAGTATAAATAGCACTTTAGAACTTGTGGTAAAAGACTTTGGATTTGTGCTAAAAGACTTTTGTAAGATTAAAGTGAATAAACTGTACATCAAACAGTCTTGTCATTTATTTAAGTATGATTGTATAGATAACTGTAAATGACAGACGGTGAAGCAAACTAATAAGATGCAATGGTAGAATGTAGGATGATATTACCCTGTGTGGCTGTGGCCATCACAGCATGTAATTCAGGAAAGTGCATCTGGCTCACTGATTTCAACAAGAAGTCCACATTTCTATAATAGGTAAAATGTTTATTTTAGAGCCCAGAATTATTATTATTATTTTTTTGGTAAACATTCAACATCCAGTCGTATTTCAGAAATAAACCAATATGCACTCAAACTGCCATGTTTATCATTACTGTGAGCAAACATTTACACCACAATTAGACCTGTAGCCTATAATATCAGACTGTACAATAATTTTTCGATCCATTAAATATACACACAACACAGAGACACACGGTCTATCTGATGGAGTTAATTAGGATTTGTATTGAGTGGCCCTTTTTTTTTCATTTTTACTACAAATGCTAGTTTCTCTAGTAAAAATGTTTTAACCAGATTTATATTGTTATGGTACAATTAAATAGTTAAAAATGACTGAGAGGAATGTATCTTTCTTAAGCAGTTAGTACTCAAGCACTTACTGGTTTAAAAGTTGCTTAAAAGATCTGTTAATGTAACACAAACTGGGAACAGTGGTCTCATCTCATCTCATTATCTGTAGCCGCTTTATCCTGTTCTACAGGGTCGCAGGCAAGCTGGAGCCTATCCCAGCTGACTACGGGCGAAGGGCGGGGTACACCCTGGGCAAGTCGCCAGGTCATCACAGGGCTGACACATAGACACAGACAACCATTCACACTCACGGTCAATTTAGAGTCACCTAACCTGCATGTCTTTGGACTGTGGGGGAAACCGGAGCACCAGGAGGAAACCCACACAGACACGGGGGGAACATGCAAACTCCACACAGAAAGGCCCTCGCCGGCCACGGGGCTCGAACCTGGACCTTCTTGCTGTGAGGCGACAGCGCTAACCACTACACCACCGTGCCACCCATGATAATAACCTTTTTAATTAAATAAAATATTATCTATCTATCTATCTATCTATCTATCTCCAAGGATTGTACAGACACTTGTATGTGACACACTTAATGCTCATGAATCTCCAGAGGTGGACAGTAACGAAGTACATTTACTTGAGTACTGTACCTAAGTACACTTTTTGAGTATCTTCACTTTACTTGAATATTATCTCATCTCATCTCATTATCTCTAGCCGCTTTATCCTTCTACAGGGTCGCAGGCAAGCTGGAGCCTATCCCAGCTGACTATGGGCGAAAGGCAGGGCACACCCCGGACAAGTCGCCAGGTCATCACAGGGCTGACACATAGACACAGACAACCATTCACACTCACATTCACACCTACGGTCAATTTAGAGTCACCAGTTAACCTAACCTGCATGTCTTTGGACCGTGGGGGAAACCGGAGCACCCGGAGGAAACCCACGCAGACACGGGGAGAACATGCAAACTCCGCACAGAAAGGCCCTCGCCGGCCATGGGGCTCGAACCCAGGACCTTCTTGCTGTGAGGCGACAGCGCTAACCACTACACCACCGTGCCGCCTTGAATATTATTATTTTTGGAAACTTATGACTTTAACTTCACTACATTTGAAAGACAAATATCATACTTTTCACTCCACTACATTTCTATCACTGTCCTCGTTACTCACTACTATGAAGCAGCTTTGAAAGTGGATGTGGTTTTTTTCTTTTCTAAAACGTGATTGTTTTTTCATGGGTGACACTGAGACAGCCGATCAGTAATCACTAGGGTCACGTCACATCCATAGACTGTATAAAATCAAGTTCAATGATGGCAGATAGCTGATGGCATAATGGAAGAAGGTGGGTCTTCTGGGGAATGCATGCACCCAGAGCCATACCTAGAACCCATGTTTCAGTTTTCTGAAAGGATTAAAGATTTGTTTCATTTTAAATGTTTGCTTTGTTTGCTGAAAACAAACCACATCATGGCCTACAAAAACTTGTCGACCAACCTGCGGAAGCATATTGATGGATATAAACTTTTATTCCAAGAGAAAGCTTGCAACAAAGTTGCCTGTACTTTTAGAGTTAGCGATAACATTGCAATAGCTATGCAGTCTGGTTAGTCACATGACTTTTGATGGATTTGCCCGCTAAGGTGCCGTAGCCTTGTCCACAGCTAACGCTAATACATAGCTAGTTAACTTGGACACTGTTAGTTAGCATGTAAAAATGGAGTTACGCTAACATGAATAACGTTAACTTATCTG